>NC_079331.1:13587500-13767500 GCF_029931775.1 Euleptes europaea | reverse complement strand
AGGGCTACTCGGTCTTGCGTAAAAACTGCCTTGCTGGTTCAGACCATGAGCCAGTTTCCAGCGGCGGCCGCCCAGAGGCCTCTGGGGAGCTCAGAAGCAGGGCATGAAGGTGGTGACCAACTCCAGCATCTGGTGTTCAGAGGTATACTGCCTCGGAATGTGGAGGATCTGTTTAGCCGTGGCTCTGTTACGAGTCTTATTTTAGTGGCAGGCACTACATAAGCAAAGTTTAATGGTGACTGGGAGTTAATAAACATGACCTCCTTAATTTGTTTTGATTTTTTAAAAAACCAGTTCAATTAGGAAAGACAGCCATTTCTTGTGGTCATGAATTCCACAGGTTAATTATGCATTGTGTGAAGAAGAACTTTCTTTTGCCATTCTTTAACCTACTTCCAATTTTGTAGTTTGAAATAGAATACACAGAATCTCTCTCTTCTCACACCACCCACTAGTCTCCCTCTCCCTTCCCTATATTTCTGCTTTAGGAATGGGTCAAAAAACCCAGTAGCACAACACATATTTGGCATGCTGAATACCCCCAGGTTCGATCCCAGCCATCTCCCAATATGCAATAGTTATTCTTTAGCTGGAAGAGAGCTGCTACCACTCAGCAATGAGCCCCATGGATCGATAGCCTAGTTCAGGAGCACAGGGAAATCCTAAAGAGAGCCAGCGTGGTGTAGTGGTTAAGAGCGGTGGTTTGGACTCTGATCTGGAGAATCGGGTTCGATTCCCCACTCCTCCACAGTGAGCTGGTGAACCGGGTTTGTTTCCCCCCTCCTCCACATGAGGCCTGCTGGGTGACCTTAGGCTAGTCACATTCTCTCAGCCCCACCTACCTCACAGGGTGAATGTTGTGGGGAGGGGAAAGGAAGGTGATTGTAAGCCTGTTTGATTCTTCCTTAAGTGGTAGAGAAAAGTCAGCATATAAAAACCAACTCTTCTTCTAAATCCTTTGCTGAGAATTTCACTGTAAGATAGCTTGAAATGCCATTGACATACCAAAATTCATGCATATTATGTCTATGCCCAAAAAAAAAAAAAATGATGCATTACAGGAATTTTTGCATATTAAAAAATCGAAATGTCATCGAGTCCAATTGTCAAAGCTGCCATTTTCTCCAGGGGAACTTGATCTCTATCGGCTGGAGATCAGTCGTAATAGCAGGAGATCTCCAGCGAGTACCTGCTGGTTGACAACCCTAGGATTTGCTACTGGGAAACAGACTGTACCCGTACCCATGGCAAGCGCAGAGGCCTGCTTACCGTATGGTCCTGACCTTGCTAAGGGCAAGCAGCGAGAACACTTTGGACAGGGAGAAAAGAGGAGCTGTTAGCTCAGATCTGAACGTTCATGAGATTTGCATGCTTGTGACTAAATGGGGCTATCGAGCCTCTTTGTCTATCTTCTCTCCCTCAACAACGACAATAGATTTGCTTGCCCACGAGATGGAGTCTGTAAACCCTTGTTAATGCAAACAATTATTTGGGAGGTGGTTTTTTTTTTTTGGGAGGGGGGATGAGGAGGAGGAAGAGGGGCTCCCCTTGCTTTGCAGACGCACGTGGAAAGGCTCCGGCCGAGTCCCATTAATGGAGTCCTTATTAAACCTGGGGCCTGAAGGCCGGTCCCTCCCGATGAAACCATATGCTGCCTCCGCACATAAATCTGACGGGGGAACAAAGCCTTTGGTACCTTGCACCTCTCTCTTCTCTCTCTCTCTCTCATGCTGGAGGTTTCCTAGTAGCAGGGAGATATGATAATTCTGGGGAGAGAGAGAAGGGACGAAAATGCCTTTGCTCTTTTGTGTCTGTTTAATTCAATGCGAGCCCTGAGCTCTGGGTACCATGAATGGTGGCTTTGTGTCCGCCTTTCCTAAGCTCCAACGGCCAGCCCTCCTCTCCCCCCCTTCATCTCCCTCCCTCTCTCTCGTTTCCCACCGTTGGATGCTGATTAACCAACTAAAATTATTTCCCCTCCCTAATGATGTTTTCCCATCTTGCCCGTCGGTGGGGATAAAGCTGGTGGGGAAGGAAAGCGTTCCTACAGGGGGGTGAACGCAGCCTGAGAAAGTTGGGGGGGACGACAAAAGGAGCCCGGGGTTGTTTTCGTGGCCCCGACAAACACAGATGCCCTTTCTATGGGCGAAAGCGCACGGTTGCTTTAGCCTCCTTTATTCCCTGTTTCAGCCAGGATTCAGCCAGGATCGAACGCACCTTCGGCAAAAAAGCATGCATTCGATCCTGGCTGAAACAGGGAATAAAGGAGGCTAAAGCGTTTTCACCCTTTTTCTTTTCTGGTTTCTGGGTGTGGGTGTGAAATTGTTTGACCCATTTTGTTCGTTTGTTTCACAAAACTCCTAGTATTCCAGCTATATGGGCTGAAACAAATGTAGGTGTCTTGGGGCAATATTGAGGTTGAAGGATGCGTGCAGGGAAATCTTCCATTCAGAAGGACGTGTGCGGGGTTGAAGGATACGTGCGGGGAAATCATCCATTGAGAGCCAGCGTGGTGTAATGGTTAAGAGCGGTGGTTAGGAGCGGTGGACTCTAATCTGGAGAGCCTCCAAGTTTGATTCCCCACTCCTCCACATGGGTGGCGGAGGCTGATCTGGTGAACGGGGTTGGTTTCCCTGCTCCTCCACATGAAGCCAGCTGGGGTGACCTTGGGCTAGTCACACTCTCTCAGCCCCACCTACCTCACAGGGTGTCTTTTGTGGGGAGGGGAAGAGAAGGTGATTGTAAGCCGGTTTGATTCTGTCTTAAGTGGTAGAGAAAGTTGGCATATAAAAACCAACCTCCTTCTTCAAATGTGAGCTGGTGTATAGTGCTTACAGTTTTGGACTAGGGTCTTGGAGACCCTGGTTCGAATCCCACTCTCCTGCCCTGAAGTTTGCTGGTTGAACTTGGGTTGGCCTCTGTCTCACACACACAATCCAGCCTTACTTCACAGTGTCACTGCGAGGACAAAAGATGGAAGGAAAGAACAAAATGCCCTTGGAATTCCTTGCAGGAAGGGTCATCTAAGAAATGTATAAATGAAAGGGAAACCTCGCCTTTTCGGTGAGCTGTCCCTTCCTTCTGCAGTACAGGGATGGTTATACCGGCCTACCTTGCAGGGCCATTGTCAAGGAGACCGAGCTCCACACCCCATGGCAAAATCCCCACTTGCCTAAGCCCTCCAGTGCAGAAATGCTGCCTCTCTGAATGGTGCCATATTATTTCAGATTTCTCTGCCATGGATGTTGGGGTTGGGAAATGCAAACTGTGAAAAGGCTGTTTTCCACGGCCAGTGGTTTTTGCAAGTTTATAGTGGGCACCTCAAGTGAAATGTGCAGCCTGGACCTGGCATAATGGACACAGCATGTACACCCAATTTCGGTGGCAATTATTAGTAATGTTAAGCAGCAAACTATGAAGACAGCATCACTTGAGAGCCAGCGTGGTGTAGTGGTTAAGAGCAGTGGTTTGGAGAGGTGGACTCTGATCTGGAGAACTGGGTTTGATGCCCCACTCCTCCACATGAGCGGTGGAGGCTAATCTGGTGAACTGGATTTGTTTCCCCACATCCTACACACGAAGCCAGCTGGGTGACCTTGGGGAAGTCACACTCTCTCAGCCCCACCTTCCTCACAGGGTGTCTGCTGTGGGAAGGGGAAGGGATTGTAAGCCGGTTTGAGTCCTCTTAAGTGGTAGAGAAAGTCGGCATATAAAAACCACCTCCTCCTCCTCCCCCTCCTCCTCCTCCCCCCTCCTCCCCCCTCCTCCTCCTCCTCTTCCTCTTCCTCTTCTTCTTTGCAAACTCTGAAGACAGCATAACTAGGAAAGCGATGGGCGCACAAGCACTTGGGCGGGTGAGCGATGCTCTCCCTGATAGAAATGATTTTTAAAAAATGTTACAACTAATTCTACACATTAGGCAGAAGGAGGTGGTAGACTTGGGTAAAAATAAAATGCACCCATGAATGCAGAAAATTAAAATATTGGGCAGAGAGGTTGAACATAGCCTTCTCCTCCTTGGCACTAGTTTCCTGCATGAGAGAAGGTGGATTTTATTTTTCACCATGGGAATGGATCGTTTGAATTGATAGGCCAGAATTCTGCCAGCTCATGTTGTTTAATGCCTAGGTCAGTTTAAACACTCAATAGGTAAAGTTTCTTTGTTCCTGGACTGTAGTCCTTCATAGAGAAAATGAGGCACTGAACATTTATGAATATTTTTGTGTGTGCAATGAATAACATCTTCTTGCACACTGCGGGAAAGCATTGCAATGTAGAGAGATGAAGCTAGACCCTGGTGTGGTCATTTTCTACAATGAAGGAGCCATGTTTTGTTTGAGGAGAGAACTCAAACAGGCAACTCCACACAGATAGTCGCAACATGAAATGGTACTAGGGTTGCCAACCTCCCGGGGGTAGCTGGAGATCTCCCGCTATTACAACTGATCTCCAGGCGACAGAGATCAGTTCCCCTGGAGAAAACGGCCGCTTTGGCAATTGGACTCTATGGTATTGGAGCCCCTCCCCTCTCCAACCCTGCCCTCCTCAGGCTCCACCCCCAAAATCTCCAGGTATTTCCCAAATCGGAGCTGGCAACCGTAAGTGGTACAGTCCTCCAAAAGCGGTACTGGTGGTGCGCAGCCTGCCTAAACGGTAGGGTTGCCAACCTCCAGGTGGTAGCTGGAGATCTCCCGCTATTACAACTGCTCTCCAGCCGATAGAGATCAGTTCACCTGGATAAATGGGCTTCTTTGGCAATTGGACTCTATGGCATTGAAGTCCCTCCCCTCCCCAAACTATGCCCTCCTCAGGCTCCACCCCAAAAACCTCTCGCCAGTGGGAGAGAGGGACCTGGCAACCCTGCTAAACGGAGGCCTCCCGTTCCCTCTTCCAGGCCTCTGGGCCTCACCCCAAAACTACCTTCTTTTTGCATCCATTTGTCTGTGAATGACAAGCAGTAATTACTTGACATCCATCCAGACGTGCGGGAGCCGCTGTCTAATTGAGATGAATTCTCTCTTCCTTAATCAGACATGACAGAAAGTTCATGGCTGGGGTTGAAATGAGAAAAAGAGGCAAGATTTTCTCTCTCTCTCTCTCTGAGCCCAGAGAGGTGAGTCAACGGACCCTAAGCTGCAGGGTAGGCGCGGGGAAAGGCTTAATGTATATATGCAGTAAGATTGGAACCTCCAGCTAAGCAGCGTTTCAAGCCAGGGCAGATGAGGACAGATGCTATAGTCAGTCCCACATAAAACACTGCAGGGAAGGAGGAAGTTATTTTAAATACACTGGGAAGAAAAATGCCAGGCCGATGCCTTCCTGCTTTCTCGTGAATGGGAAACAAAAGCTAATGGTTGAACTAATGTTCGGGGCAGAAGCAGGAGCAGGAAAAGTAAGGGAGAAAAAGAAGAAGAGTTGTTTTTTATATGCTGGTTTTCTCTACCGTTTAAGGAGAATCAAACTGGCTTACAATCTCCTTCCTTTCCTCTCCCCACACCTTGCGAGGTAGGTGAGACTGAGAGAGTTCGGAGGGAACTGTGACTAGCCCAAGGTCACCCAGCTGGCTGCATGTGGAGGAGTGGAGAAACCAACCCGGTTCTCCAGGTTAGAGTCCACCGCTCCTAACCACCACACCATGCTGGCTCTCATTCGCACTGCGCATTCGAATCGTGGTGCAGTGAGATCATTTTGGAATGAACGTAAATGGTCTTTTGGGGTCCTCTTTGAAGGTAGGACATGCTTCAAATGCAAAGCTACAGTTCATGTACCCATGAACTGAGGCCCTGTACTTCTACACCAAACTTTGGCCCAGGTGACACCTCTGTATGCAAAGTTGCCTTATCCTAACTCAGACCACTGCTGTCTCGATCCTAGTAGTGTCAAAGTACACAAGAAAAGCCCTGCTGGATCAGACCAAGGCCCATCAAGTCCAGCAGTCTGTTCACATAGTGGCCAACCAGGGGCCTCTAGGAAGCCCACAAACAAGACGACTGCAGCAGCATCGCCCTTCCTGTGTTCCACAGCACCTAAGATAATAGCCCCGTCCTCCATAAGAACATAAGGAAAGCCCTGCTGGATCAGACCAAGTCCCACCATGTCCAGCAGTCTGTTCACACAGAGGCCTCTAGAAAGCCCGCAAACAGGATGGCTGCTGCAGCATTGTCCTGCCTGTGTTCCACAGCACTTAATATAATAGGCCTGCTCCTCGGATACTGTAGAGAATAGGTCTGCTCTATGAAGTGCTGATTCTCCAAACCCTTGGACTCTTGCAGAGCCCAGGTGCCTGAGATTCGTAAACTGGAGAGGCCATGGATACCAACAGGAACATCTACTCAAAAAGCATGAATTCCTCCCCTGAGCTATGGCCTCTCCTCCCAGTGTATGGGCGTGTTTAAATATAGCTTGTAACATGCTGGGGAAGTAGGAGACCAATCAACGGTTGGTGCGAAAAGCGCTGTCAAGCCACAGCCAACTTATGGCTACCCTAGCAAGGGACTTTCAAGGCAAATGAGAAGCAGAGATGGTTTGCTGTTGCCTTCCTCCGCAGAGTCTTCCTTTGTGGTCTCCCTTCCAGTTACCCACCCTGCTTAGCTTCCAAGATCTGATAAAATCAGGCTATACCATGCCGCCTTCCTTCTTGTCCGATCAATTAGATTCCAGCATTTTACAGATGATTTTTTATTCTGAACCAATAGAATTGACAGAGCGCCCTGTCCAGCAAGGAAATTCTCATACAATTTCATTGAACTGGGATTGCAAAGACCCAGAGAACAGAATCTGGAATTGGAGTTTAAATTGAGCGGGGAGGGGGACCATGACAACAGATATTGTTTTGAAAGGAATTTGCCTGTCTTAATTGCTTCCTAGGGACCAGTTTAGACAAGTGGTAGATCAATACTCTTCTTGGGCTGAGCTATTCCATGGCATACATGGGGAGGGGATGTGGCTCAGTGGTAGAGCCTCTGCTTGGCATGCAGAAGGTCCCAGGTTCAATCCCCGGCATCTCCAGTTAAAGGGAACAGGCAAGTAGGTGGTGTGAAAGACCTCTGCCTGAGACCCTGGAGAGCCATGGAGTGGGGCTGCGGCTCAGTGTTAGAGCATCTGCTCGGCATGCCGAAGGTCCCAGGTTCAATCCCCGGCATCTCCAGTTAAAGGGAACAGGCAAGTAGGTGGTGTGAAAGAGCTCTGCCTGAGACTCTGGAGAGCCGCTGCCGGTCTGAGTAGACAATACTGACTTTGATGAACCAAGGGTCTGATTCAGTATAAGCAGCTTCATGTGTTCATGTGTTCGTGTTCTTTAGCTCTGTGGAAGATCGTTGATGGTGCATGCTGGAGTTTGGGGGTTTGATCCTCTGTGTTTCTGGTTTTAAAAGATATTTGACAGTAGGGCTAGGAAAGCTGGAGTAGACACTATAAGACATCCATATAAGACAGTCCACATCTTGGAGAAAGAGTGAAAGGTCTTTCTGATTGGAGTTTAATTTCTGAAATTTCTAGTCAACCACTGGCTGCGAGAATCTTCAGAACCTAGAGTGACCTTGGGTAACACATAGGACGAATGCTCCACAGAGATGTGTTGAAATAATAAGACTGGTCATGGCGCTTTCCTGCTCCACCAATTTTCTTAGCTTGTATGAAATTTATTGTTCACCATCAACAATGTAGTGAGATTTGGTCATATACCCAGCATGATCAGGAGCGGAGAGGAGACGTATGGACCTTACTGAATTCATAAAGGCAGGTCGCCAAGTTTAATTCACACCCAATTAGTGAGCTGCAAATGGTCAAGAATTAAGTGCCAATTATCCTAGCGGCAGATGCGTTCACACTTTTGGGGGTCCTAGTTGGTGGAGGACTTGCTGTGTTGGGGCTGTGGCCATGCTTATTTATTCAATGCTGAGTGAAATGTTTGACCTGTTCTGGCCAAACTAGGTATTGGGCAAGAGCCAAGGGGAACTGACCCCAGCACAAGTGCAATGAGCAGGTCTGTATTTAGGTGGTAAAGAGTAACTTCTGGTTATACGGCTTGGATAACCTGCAAGAACTGATTAACTTCTGGTTTGTCAGAGCAACTTCTGGTTCTCCACGGGAGCTCGCCAAGGTCCTGAAGTGCCCTGACTGTCATTTCAGGACCTTGGAGAGCTCCCATGGAGAACCAGAAGTTGCTCTGACAAATTCCAAAGCCTGCCAGGGTCCCATAAATCAAGAAGGTGAATGCCATTTTTACCACATAAGGCACCTTCTGATGCCATCTCCACAGAATTGCCTATGATGTAGATATACTTAAAGAGTCAAGTAAACACTTCCATATTTCTTCCTTTAAAATGGGGGGAACTTCCGCTTCCTGGTGCCCTAAACTGTGATACCTGAGTGGCTGAGGCTGTGAGAGACCGCGTGCAGCGTGAGCGAATACGGTGATCTATCAGTTCAGAGGGATTATCTGTGTTTTTGTCTTTCTGCATGTAACCATGGCATTATGCCCATGTACTGTACTCTGTGAGTAATGACGCTGTGCCTTATTGTCTCCCGCACAGAGGCTGTGCGACATTCTGCAGCCGAGATAAGGGGCTTCCAATTCGGAACAAGCAGGCAACAGCGATGAAGATGGAGGGCCTCGGCGTGCGTCTCTGCTTTAATTCCCCTGCCCTAGTTCTTCCTCCTCAATACCTTCCCCTCCCTCGGACAATGCCGTCCGGTGCCCTCAAAAGAACAAGCACAGGAGGAGGAGGAGGAGGAGAAGGCAGAGAAAGAAAGACGGGCAGCCCCTCCCCGTGAATGAAGACCCTCACAACAACTCCAGGCCACCCCCCTGCGGCTCGTAGGGGTGCTTGGTGCCAGGAAGCCATTTTGATGGGAGTCAAGTGCCGTTTGTAAGATGGCCGCACTGACGTGAGGTAGGTTGCACAGATGCCGAACTGTTACCATGCTACTTCCTTTGAGCCCACCCTCTCCTCATTTTTGCTCTCGCTAATTAATTGCCCATGGAAGCAGAACAATAGGCCAAGCTGGCACACCCCGGGTTCCGTCAGTGCCAGCCTCCTTCCTCAGGCAGAAAACCCATGCCCTTCTGTGCGATTCGTTGAACTGACACACTTCCTCGGGCGCCCTCCCCCTTTGCTGCATCTGCCACCTAGTCCTCGCGCGTTTATCCTAAAGGGGGTAGTGAGAAGAGGGGGGAAAGGTAGTCAGTGGGTGTGACGGGAAAGAAAGAAATGCACGTAAGGAAAATCCTTAATGCCACTTAAACGGTGGGGAGGGGGTGACACGAACAACCAGAAAATGCATCTGAGCTCTGGCACACAGACCTCGCTGTGTTTGCCAAGATAAGTTAGCTTTGCCGTTGGTCTGTGTACTGCAAACGGAAATATTCATTCCCTAATGCCACCGATTATACATATGCGCGCACTATATTTATTATACCATCCTAATTTAACATATGATTCTATTGTGTTTCTCTGCTTTGGGGTTTTGCGTTCATTGGTTGAAATTGTATTTATCTTTCTATCGGTCGTCTCTATCGTGCCTTTCTCCATACCGAGGACACAAAATCAGAGCTATGGCACACAGACCTCGCTGTATTCGCCAAGATAAGTTAGCTTTGCCGTTGGTGTGTATACTGCAGACTGAAATATTCATTCCCTTACACCACCGATTCTACATATGCACGCACTATATTTGTTATACCATCCTAATTTAACATATGATTCTATTGTGTTTCTTTGCTTTGGGGTTTTGTGTTCATCGGTTTAAATTTTATTTATCTTTCTGCGGGCCGTCTCTATCATACCTTTCTCCATACCGAGGGCAAAAATAATCAGCTCGTCCTAACACCAGGCTGTTACTTTGGCATGGCTGTTTCTCGCTGCTCTTTGTGTGTGTGTGTGTGTGTGTGTGTGTGTGTGTGTATGTAGAAAAAGAAGGAATTGGTATTAAAAGACACACAAGAGATAATATCCCCCCCCCAGTTTGATTAGGTGAGGGAGAAACCCAAATATTATCCTTTCTGCATCAGACATTTCTTTGATGACAAAGAGAAATGCAGTCTATTATTAGGTACGCTTTCTCCTGGCAATGCTGGGAAAGATAAAAATCTGCAAACCCAACTCCCCCACCCTTTCCCCTCCCCCAATAATTTCAGAAGCTTTCTCTAAAAGCAGTAATTTGAATGCATGTCTGTAAATATGTGCCTGTTGTGATCTCATTATTCACGCTCTGCTTGGGTTTCCTCCCTTATAAACATTTAATATCAGGGCAGAGGGAAATTACCCAGCCTTGGGTCTGTCATTGTTAAAAAGATAGATATTTATTTGCATTAATTTTACTTTTTATTTTTTCCCCAAACATATTTAAGAAGAGGCACATACGTGAACGCACACAGATCGTGCGTGCGCATCTGTGCCTGGAATGCCATCTTTTTAAAAAGAAATTATTGAAAGCATCATAGCAATAGACTGTTGATTTCATGCCTCTAGAAAGGTATTGGAAGCTCTGCTGTCTCTCTCTCTCTCTCTGTGTGTGTGTGTGTGTGTGTGTGTGTGTGTTAAGTGCCGTCAAGTCGCTTCCGACTCATGGCGACCCTATGAATCAACGTTCTCCAAAATGCCCTATCTTTGACAGCCTTGCTCAGGTCTTGCAAATGGAGGGCTGTGGCTTCCTTTATTGAGTCCATCCATTTCTTGTTGGGTCTTCCTCTTTTCCTGCTGCCCTCCGCTTTTCCTAGCATGAGGGTCTTTTCCAGTGACTCTTCTCATAATGTGACCAAAATACGATAGCCTTAGTTTAGTCCTTTTAGCTTCTCGGGTCAGTTCAGGCTTGATTTGATCTAAAACCCACTGATTTGTTTTTTTTGGCACTCCAGGGTATCCATAACCCTCTTCTCCAACACCACATTTCAAAGGAATCTACTTTCTTCCTATCAGCTTTCTTCATTGTTCCCCTCTCACCAAATATTGATACAGGAATTGGATAGAAGAGCGACATCCCATGATTTAAACTGGCTACATCTAAATGGCATGCTTTGTAAATATACATTTGGGGAGCAGGACGGGAGCGCCATTTGGGGACAGGTATTGCTTCCCTGGCCAGGTTTCAGTACACATGGAATTATTATTAGAAAGCCAGCGTGGTGTAGTGGTTAAGAGCAGTGGTTTGGAGCGGTGGACTCTGATCTGGAGACCCGGGTTTGGTTCCCCACTCCTTTACATAAGCAGCGGATGCTAATCTGGTGAACTGGGTTGGTTGCCCCACTCCCACACATGAAGTCCTGGCTTTAAATCCAAGCTCAGCCACACAGACCTCGGACCAAATCATTCTCTAAGTATTTGAAGGGCTGGCACTTAGGGAAGGGCAGGGAGCTGTTCCTGTTGGCAGCAGAGGAGAGGACTCACAACAATGGGTTTAAATTGTGGGAGGAAAGGTACCAGCTGGATATTAGGAAAAAGGTTTTTACACTGTTGTGGAATCAGCTACCCGGGGAGGTGGTGAGCTCCCCCTCACTGGCCGTCTTTAAGCAGCAGCTGGACAAACACTTGTCAGGGATGCTCTAGGCTGATCCTGCATTGAGTAAGGGGTTGGACTAGATGGCCTAGATGGCCCCTTCCAACTCAATGGTTCTGTGAGGTGACCCTGGGCCAGTCTAGATAACAGGGAGAAGAGGAGAACCAGGTACGCCACCCCAAGCTCCTTAGAGTAAGAGCAGGATAAAAATGCCCTGACCTGGATGGCCCAGGCTAACCTGATCTCGTCAGATCCCAGAAGCTAAGCAGGGTCAGCCCTGGTTAGTATTTGGATGGGAGACCACCAAGGAATACCAGGGTTGCTGTGCAGAGGAAGGCACTGGCAAACCACCTCTGATAGTCTCTTGCCATGAAAACCCCAGAAAGGGGTCGCCATAAGTCGGCTGCGACTTGACAGCACTTTACACACACACACAAATGTCGGAGATGGATAGGAGGTTGGAAGGAGGAGGCAGGGATGGACGTTGAGCAAATGCAAATGCGTGTGTTTTAAGCATCGCTGAAGTTACTGACTGTTACGTGGGACCCTATGAGGGGGTACCTCTTTTAAAGCATGAACATATGGCTACCCTGGGTTAGGGGTTTAATGTGGCTTTGTCTGCCGAGCTAAGAAGGTGAAAGTGAACCAAATGGGACGGCGTTCTGTTTTCATGTGGGTGGGCAGGAGCGCTCTCTGGCTCCCTGCCAACCTTGGCTTTCGCAGGCTTTGTTGTCTAATGTTTCCAGCGCATGCCTAGCAATCCATTATTTCGGATTTAGGTTACGGGGGCTTGTGCGTGCGCGCGCGTGCGTGCGTGTTTTCCGTTCTGTTTTTAAAGGAGGCAGGGTTTTGGTTAATTTCCCTTTTTTCTCTCCCTCTTTGGAATTGTTCCCACATGGATTTTCTCGGGGCGCTGCAGCGCACGCTGGGGACGTGGTGCGGCTGCCCATGCATATGACAAGGCAAAAAATGAGAAGTCCGAGCGTGATGTGGCGTGAAGGCTGCGACACGCATGTAAGGATGCACGTGGGACAAATGCCAAGGAGGGAGCAACAGATTGTGCATCTTACGCTAGGATGTGCTAGGCCGCCAGATCTGTTCCTATGTGTCTGTGTAGGGGAGAGGGTTCTGGCCTGGCTACTTGGAATCTTTGCAGTGAATGCTGCTTGCTGAGGTTCTCACAATCCTAAGGAATTTCACTTTTAAAAAGGCAAAAGAAAGTGGGAAACAAGCTAGCTTGTACAGTTCAAAAATCCAAGTTTAAGGATTTATAAAAGGTAAAGCACCTGAGCAAGCACGGGGTCGTTCCTGACCCATGAGGTGACATCAAATCCCGACGTTTCCTAGGCAGACTATGTTTACGGGGTGGTTTGCCTTTGCCTTCCCCAGTCATCTTCCCTTTACCCCCAGCAAGCTGGGGACTCGTTTTACCGACCTCCGAAGGATGGAAGGCCGAGTCAATCTTGAGCCGGCTACCTGAACCGACTTCCGTTGGGATCACATGAACACATGATCACATGAAGCTGCCTTATACTGAATCAGACCCTTGGATCATCATGGTCAGTCCTGTCTACTCAGACCGGCAGTGGCTGTCCAGGGTCTCAGGTCTTTCACATCACCTCCTTGCCTAGTCCCTTTAACTGGAGGTGCCGGGGATTGAACCTGGGACCTTCTGCATGCCAAGCAGACGCTCTGCCACTGAGCCACGGCCCCTCCCTGAAACTCAAACCCAGGTCGTGAGCAGAGCATTTGACTGCAGTACTGCAGCTTACCACTCTGCGCCACGGAGCTCATTTTAAGGATTTATAACCAGCTTCTAAAGGCAACAGAGCTTTGATTAATAAGATCTTAAGTGGAGCTGTGCTGGATCAGACCGGTGGTCCATCTAATCCAGTATCCTGTCTCATACGATGGCCGACCAGCTCCTCTGGAGGTCCAACAACAGGAAATAGGGGCTGAGGCCTCTCCCTGGTGAGGCTTTTCCCTTCAGTCATTGTAGCCGTTGAGGAACCCCTCCTCTATGAATCTCTCTTCTGAAGACCCTTTAAAGCCATCTATGGTAATGGTCATTATGTAGGGTTGCCCACCTCCAGGTACTAGCTGGAGATCTCCTGCTATTACAACTGATCTCCAGCCAATAGGGATCAGTTCCCCTGGAGAAAATGGCCGCTTTGGCAATTGGACTCTATGGCATTGAAGTCCCTCCCCTCCCCCAAACCCCGCCCTCCTTAGGCTCCGCCCCAAAAATGAATACCATCCTGTCCCAAAATCATGTTGGTGTTAGGGTTGCCAGGTACTCCAGCGCTATATTCTTGTCCTGTGCTTTTTGCTCTATATATGGACTTTCATGATTTGTGAGCGTTTTTACACCTTTTATACTCATTGACGCTTCGCGTTTCTATTTATTGTAGTGTTTGGACTTGTGTCCTCTTGTTCTTAACAACTGCGGTTGTCGTTTTGAGGTTTTCCTCACAATATATTTATTATCAGCATCTCTACTGTGATCAGTATTTATTTGCCTATTGGGGTTTGTTTGTACTAGTGCTTTGCTTTGATTTCCAACCTCCAGGTACTAGCTGGCAATCTCCTGCTATTACAATTGATCTCCAGGCAACAGAGATCAGTTCCCCTGGAGAAAAAGGCTGCTTTGGCAATTGGACTCTATGGCATTGACATCCCTCCCATCCCCCAAACCCCATCCTCCTCAGGCTCTGCCCCCAAAACCTCCTGCTTGTGGCAAAGAGGGACCTGGCAACCCTAGCTGGTGGATGTTTGTTTGGTTTGGTGGCCACAGTGGGTTTTAAATACCGTTAATAAATGATTAATACGTACAGAGCAATTGGGTAGAATACAATCTAGCACTAAGTAAAAGGACTACACTCTGTTATAAATCGAGAAGTTGAAAATGTAGGGGAAAGGGTCCTGAATCGCCTCAAAGAACTCAGAAATGCACAGCTCTCCTTATACCTGTTACTACAGGCCTAGGCTTAGGTTTGAAGATTCAGGTCCAAATGTGTGAGTTAAAAGTGCCCTCAAGTTACCGACTTAATGGCGACCCCAGCCAGGGGCTTTCAAGGCAAGTGAGGAGCAGAGGTGTTTCGCCACGGCCTTCCTCTACAGCGTCTCCCTTGCTGGTCTCCCATCCCAAGCTTAGCGGTGGAGTCCGATCTGGAGAACTGGGTTTGATTCCCCACTCCTCCACGTGAAGCCCTCTGGGTGACCTTGGGCTAGTCACAGTTCTCTTAGAGCTCTCTCAGCCCCACCCGCCTCACAGGGTGTCTGTTGTGGGGAGGAAAAGCGAAGGTTGTAAGCTGGTTTGATTTGGATTGTAAGCTGGTTTGATTCTTAAGTAGTAGAGAAAGTCGGCATATAAAAACCTCCTCCTCCTCCTCCTCTTCTTCTTCTTCTTCTTCTTCTTCTTCTTCTTCGCCTCCAACTTCTGGTGACCCCAGCAAGGGGCCTTCCAGGCAAGGGAGAAGCAGAGGTGTTTTGCCATGGCCTTCCTCTGCAGAGTCTTCCTTGGAGGTCTCCCTTCCAAGTACCGACCCTGCTTAGCTTCCAAGATCTCTCAAGATCGGGCTATACCGTGCCGCCTTGCCTCCGCTCAGGTCCAAATAGCACCCTTTTAAAAACCCTTCTAAGGTTTGTCACCTGTAACAGCGCGTGCTCCAGGCGTCCAGAATGCTGAGCTCACCGAGACTTTCAACCAGGTCGCCGAGGCCTTATAACCGACTTCCAGCCTTGAACACGAACTGGAATCGTGGATATTAAGCTCTGTGCTCCCTCCCTCGCCGCGGAGCCATTTCTAAGTTCCTCCTAATGGGATCATGCCCTGTGCAAATTGTAACCCTCCTCTGCGGTAGCTCTCTCCCCACGCACTCCATCCCAAAAGATTATACCTCCTAACGGCATGGTTTAAACCTGCTCTGCTGAGATTTAGATGTGGCGACAGTCGCACAATGTATGTCCTTCCCTCTCGCCTTGGCCTTTTAATCCCCCCCCTTTTGCACTCATTTGTCTTTGTTAGAGTCTTCGGGTGTAATTAGGATCTCGGAATCACATTAGGGGGAAATACTGAGGGATACCTGGCTGCCTCCCCTCCTCTCCCGTCAGACGCATGAAAACATTTTTCATCGATGGAAAATGACAGCAATCACTCAAGATGCCAGAGAGAGCTTCCAAATTCTGGTAATGCACCAGTTTTCTAGGAATCTGCTTTAGTAGATTCCCCCTAATAATGAAGAAGGAGCTAGAAAAGATTCCTAAGTGTAAGGATGTGTCACTGGCCACCAAGATCAAGTTAATTCATGCCATCGTATTCCCTATTACTATGAATGGGTGTGAGAGCTGGACAACAAAGAAAGCTGATAGGAAGAAAGTAGATTCCTTTGAAATGTGGTGTTGGAGGAGAGGGTTACCGATCCCCTGGACTGCCAAAAAAACAAATCAGTGGGTTATAGATCAAATCAAGCCTGAACTGGCCCTAGAAGCTAAAATGACTAAACTGAGACTGTCGTATTTTGGTCACAGTATGAGAAGGCAAGAGTCACTGGAAAAGACAGTCACACTAGGAAAAGTTGAGGGCAGCAGGAAAAGAGGAAGACCCAACAAGAGATGGGTTGACTCAATAAAGGAAGCCACAGCCCTCAGTTTGCAAGACCTGAGCAAGGCTGTCAAAGATAGGACATTTTGGAGGACATTGATTCATAGGGTCGCCATGAGGAGTGGGGAATCAAACCAGGTTCTCCAGATTAGAATCTGCCGCTCTTAACCACTACACCACGTTGGTTGGTGCAGAGCAATCTTCTGTCATGTTTCACCATATGGTACTTAGAGGTATACTGCCTATAAATGTGGAGGTTCAGGTGTCATGGCTAATAGTAGCTGATCAGCCTATCTTCCAGTTTTCTGGCATCAGTTTTCTGAGCAGGACATCTACAGCTTCCTTGTCCAGTCGAAACCTCAGTCTGTCAAGCTCAGCATTGCCCGCTCCAAGAGGCACTGACTCTCCAGGGTCTCACACGGAGAAAGGCTTTTCCTAGAACTTGCTGCCAGAGATCCTTTGCCTGGCAATGCCAGGGACTGAACCTGGGACTTGCGGGGAAAGTGTGCGCTCCGTCACAGAGCCACGGGCCTCCCGTTTAGCCAGGCGCTCTCGATCAGAATGTAGATTGCCAATTTTTGTAGGGCGACGCACAACCAGCTGACCTCTGGGGTTCTTGGAAAGAATGCTGGGCCTCGGTCTGTTGTTCCAGCAAGTTTTTTGGATGCCTTTAAGCAATAGATTGAAAGTCAG
This sequence comes from Euleptes europaea, assembly GCF_029931775.1. Classification (NCBI taxonomy): domain Eukaryota; kingdom Metazoa; phylum Chordata; class Lepidosauria; order Squamata; family Sphaerodactylidae; genus Euleptes; species Euleptes europaea. The sequence continues at coordinate 13,750,708 of NC_079331.1, read as the reverse complement.
CGGGGAGTCGTGCTTAAGAGCAACAGTCTCTAATCTGGAGAACTGGGTTCGATTCCCCACTCCTCCACATGAAGCCTGCTGGGTGACCTTGGGCCAGCCACGGTTCTCTCCGAACTCTCTCAGCCCACACAGAGGCAAAGGAGGGGTTGTGGCTCAGTGGTAGAGCATCTGCTTGGCATGCAGAACGCCCCAGGTTCAATCCCCAGCATCTCCAGTTAAAGGGACTAGGCAAGGAGGTGATGTGAAAGACCTCCACCTGAGACCCTGGAGAGTTCTGGTACAGTTCTAGTCACCACACTTAAAAAAGGATATTACAGAGCTTGAGAAGGTGCAGAAAAGAGCAACCAAAATGATTAGGGGACTAGAGCAACTGTCCTATGGGGAGCGGTTAAGACGCTTAGGGCTGTTTAGCTTGGAAAGAAGGCGGCTGAGGGGAGACATGATAGAGGTCTATAAAATTATGCATGGTTTGGAGAGAGTGGACAGGGAGACATTTTTCTTCCTCTCCCATAATACTAGAACGCGAGGTCATCTGTTGAAGCTGGAGGGTGACAGATTCAAAACAGATAAAGGAAGAATTTTTTTCACTCAACGTATAGTTAAATTGTGGAACTCCCTGCCCCAGGATATGGTGATGGCTGCCAACTTGGAAGGCTTTAAGAGGGGAGGGAACATATTCATGGAGGAAACGGGTATTCATGGCTATTCTTTACAATGGATTCTAATGCTGCATACCTATTCTCTCTAGTATCAGAGGAGCATGCCTATTATTTTGGGTGCGGTGGAACACAGGCAGGATGGTGCTGCTGCAGTCGTCTTGTTTGTGGGCTTCCTAGAGGCACCTGGTTGGCCACTGTGTGAACAGACTGCTGGACTTGATGGGCCTTGGTCTGATCCAGCAGGGCCTTTCTTATGTTCTTATGAGAGCCGCTGCCAGTCTGAGTAGACAATACTGGCTTGGATGGACCTAGGGTCTAATTCAGTACAAGGCAGCTTCATGTGTTCACGTGTTCACCTCCAAACGTCTCTTGCCTTGGAATCCCCAAGGGGTTGCCATAAGTGAACTGTTACTTGACGTACACACATACACAAGCGATCAATTGTATTCAGGATCACTTAAGGCAGATGAATTGTGCCTTAAGTGACCCAGAATGGGCACCATAGTTTTCCAAACAACACATGGGTATTCTAATAATTTTTATTATTATTACCCCCAAAGTCATCTCATCGCTGCCAAGGCTTATCCAGAAGGAAGCTTCTTATGAAAGAATTAACCATTTATCTGCTCCAAGACGGGGAGGGGGGAGGGAAAATTGAAACAAACTCAAAGATGAGGAAGAGATTATTTCTTTCTCATTCCATCTACTTAGACTTTCTGTCTGGTGACTAGATAATGCCGGGATCTTCGGTAAGAAAAGCCGAGAGACAGGGAGCAGAAGTAGATTAAATACTAATTTATTATATCTGGATGTACCACTGCTTCGGCCAGCAGTTGGTTCTAACGAACGGTGGACATAATCCTTTATTTTTTGTGCGAACAATTAATTAGATTAAACAGCTTTGGGACGTGGCATTAATTTAGTTTGCGGTGCGCGCACAGAACTTGCACCCTCCCACACTTGCACACTCGGGTGCGTACATGATGCTTTGTGTATGCTAGCAGAGCCCTCATTAATGCTCCCATATCCAGCTTCCCTTATGCGGACTGTTTTGTTTGTTTGTTTCTAGCTATCTTAACCTGCCGGCAGTTGACTGAGTCAACCGTTTTGACAAAAAAAAAAAAAAAAAAACATGCTAAAACCCATATTCAACCCTATTGGTCTAACCCCTCTGCTTCTAGCTGATAATCACTGCTCAACTTGGCAAAGTGCAATAGAGAAGATGCTCCAGAAACGCGGCCTCTCTTCTCAAGCCATATTGCCATTGGGATACCAAAAGGCCAAGGAAACAATCAAGCAGAGACTCTTGGACCAGGCCTTTCAATCAGATAGGGCTCAGGTTCATAAATATTCACCCATCTTGCAATACGTCAAACCTTTCCACCCTGCAGACAACCTTGGTTTCCTGGAAGTATCCAAATACCGAAGGGCCTTTACTCTTGCGCGCTTCAACGCCTTATCTTCAGCTCTCCTGGAAGGCAGGTATCTCTGTACTCCCTTTCATCAACGACTATGCCCATGTAAAACAGAGAAAGTGGAAACAACAGCACATCTTCTGCTGCAATGTCCCTTCTACAACGACATAAGATCGCAGTACATTCTCCCCATATTGTCCTTTCCTGGGAGATCGGAAGAAGCTAAAGTTTCCCTTCTCTTAACAGACTCCTCTCGGGAGATCAGCATTCAAGTAGCCAAATTCTGCCTCCGGTCTAGTGGGATTCGTAAACGGCTAATTGAAAACCTTTCCCCATAGAAGATCTTTCCTCCTCCTCTTCAAATCATCCTTCCCAGAATCATCAACTTTTATTATTTTATTTTATTATTTTCACCTAACTTTGATTTTTATTCAGAGCTGATATTGTCTCGAAATAAAACTTGATTGATTGGAACGATTGGCAAACGAACAAAAAACTGGGGAGGTCTGTGTAGTACATGCTTGCTAGAAGAATGGTTTTTCGGCGGGTGAGATCTTGAGATATCTGAGAAGCTCACTGGCGTAGGTGAGACGTGGTGGCAATCTGTGGTTTTCCGCTACGTCGTGGGCAACCCTTGCCTCTGACTCATGCAATCCTTCTTCCCTTGCATGCAGGGATCTAATTAGATTCTTCTGCTTTTCTCAGAAAGCAGTAATTCCGAAATAGTAAAACGATGGTTTCTCCGTCGCCTGGAGATAATTTGTAATGGCGGGAGGGGTCCAGCCACCACCTGGAGGCTGGCAACCCTAATCTTGCGAGACAGTCTCACTGACGACAACCAAAATGCCACATGTACAGTAAAGCGTAGGATGGAAATGTGGGGGAGCAGTGGCATTTTGTAACAGAGTGCAGGGTCTTCAGCTTCTTAATGGTTTCCGCTCCCCATTTCCCTCCGAGAAGGTGCAGAAAAGAGCAACCAAAATGATCAGGGGACTGGAGCAACTGCCCTATGAGGAGTGGTTAAAACACTTAAGGCTGTTTAGCTGGGAAAGAAGGCAGTTAAGGGGAGGCAGGTTAGAGGGCTATAAAATTATGCCTGGTATGGAGAGAATGGACAGGGAGAAGCTTTTCTCCTTCTCTCATAATACTAGAACGCGGGGTCATCTGCCGAAACTGGAGGGTGAGAGGTTCAAAACAGATAAAAGGAAGTACTTCTTCACACAACGCATAGTTAAATTATGGAACTCCCTGCCCCAGGATGTGGTGATGGCTGCCAACTTGGTTGGAAGGCTTTAAGAGGGGAGTGGACATGTTCATGGAGGAAGGGATATTCATGGCTACTAGCCAAAATGGATACTAGTTATGATGCATACCTATCCGCTCCAGGATCAGAGGAGCATGCCTATTATATGAGGTGCTGTGGAACACAGGCAGGATAAATGCTGCAGCAGTCGTCTTGTTTGTGAGCTTCCTAGAGGCCCCTGGTTGGCCACTGTGTGAACAGACTGCTGGACTTGATGGACCTTGGTCTGTTCCAGCAGGGCCTTTCTTATGTTCTTATGTTTTTATGTTCTTAAGTCTTGGGTTTATTGGGGGCTATCACTATTTGCCTGAGGGTCTTTTCATCTGAAACTTGAATGAACGCATGGTCCTACATCTGAACCGATCGCAGGCAGGAATATAAATTTTGTCTGCATTTTGCCGGTTACAATTAACATCTGTGTGCTCAAGTGAGGTGTCTAGACACTTAATTGTCTCCCCCCTGTTTTGCATTTGAAAATGCACATCCTACATGCATGCCCATTACAATTGGCCCTGGACAGTCCTGGAACACATTGACACCACAATGTATGCGTGTGCGGGAGTCTGTTAGGAAAGCCGGGCGAAGATTTACTTGCCTGGTCTTTGTTCTGCAATCAATCTTTGCAGCGCCTTCTCTCCATAACCATCCTGCCTAGCTTGCGAATGGTACAAAACCCAGGATGCGGTTGACTGATTCCATGCAAGCATGCACGGGTAAAAAACAACATGCAATGGATCTCAACAACTCTGTTAAATAATTTGAAATAACGGCGTGTTCAAATTTGGGCCCCGATGTTAGGGCCAGTTTTCCGACAGTCTGAAAATTTTAAAAATAGCCTTAATTGGATAAATGAACCATATTGAACTCTTTGTTTACCTCCAAAAACATACTTATTTATTTCAGGTAGTAATGGAATAGTTTCTCGTCACTCTATGCCTGCATTATTTAAAATTGTGCTTGCTTTCAACACAGTGGAAATGGAAATAAAAAGGAAGCGGATCTTTTTGTGGGCACGGAGAAGCCCTAGTCCAGTCTGGTTTCAGTAAGGGAGGGTTAAATATGTGCTTATCTCACCCGTTAAAATCCATGGGACAAGCTGTTTCTCTTTGAAATCCTCCCTCACAATATTCCGATATGCATTAATGAACAAATGGTTGTTTTTAAAGGACACAGTCAGATGAACAGACAACTTCCATGAATTCAGGCATTTCTAAAATGCAGGCTTCAAAACATCCAATTTTTCTGCAGTACAGAATGCTTGTTTTAGCGTTCACATGTCATAGATCTGAATCTGTTGTCAAAACTGGCACAGAGCATCCAAAATAGGTATACTCGGCAATAGGGTTGCCAGGTCCCTCTTCGTCACCGGCGGGAGGTTTTTGGGGTGGAGCCTGAGGAGGGAGGGGTTTGGGGAGGGGAGGGGCTTCAGTGCCATAGAGTCCAATTGCCAAAGCAGCCATTTTTCTCCAGGTGAACTGATCTCTATCGGCTGGAGATCAGTCGAAATAGCAGGAGATCTTCTGCTACTACCTGGAGGTTTGGAAATCAGTACAGGAGCGAAGACAATTTAAACAAAGTGCAAAATGTCTTTATAAGCTGCTACATGTGATTCAAGACAACACAGAAAAAAATGTACATCAACGACCTACAGAAACCATATATACAAGATCATATGTACAAACATTATTTCAAAGTTGTCTCAATAATGAGTACAAAATCTTCTTATTGCAGGCAAATATCATGCAGCGAGATAGAGGCCATCTATAAACTGATGGCCTCTGTCTCTCTGCATGACATTTGCCTGCAATAAGAAGATTTTGTACTCATTATTGAGACAACTTTGAAATAATATTTGTACATATGATCTTGTATATATGGTTTCTGTAGGTCGTTGATGTACATTTTGTTCTGTGTTGTCTTGAATCACATGTAGCAGCTTATAAAGACATTTTGCACTTTGTTTAAATTGTCTTCGCTCCTGTACTGATTTCCAAATCTTTTGACACTTGTACAGTGGTGTCTATTTCGTTCTCCCACTACCTGGAGGTTGGCAACCCTACTCGGCAAGCTGATCCCGGGCCCAGATGCCAATTCAAGGCGTTGCCAGAAATCTGAAGATGGTAGAGAGGATGGTTGAAATCGGGAGAAACAGCCCAGAGATGCTTTCGTGGCGCTTCGGTTTACTTCAACGAGGCTCGTTGAAAAAGCGTCCGACTAGTTTGGGCATTAAAACCACACATCGGACCGAACAGGTCCACGTTTAGGTCCAAGTCTCCGAAAGACAGACGAATAAGCAGGGCTGATAGGAAGAATTCTGAGGGGCCTTGGTTTGGGGCAGCTTAGCGGAGGGCCCGTTTTGTGCCTGCCCGCCTTGTGTGCATGTCCCCCCCCCATCCCAGCGGTGACCTCTTTGTCTGCGTCTGTGTCTGGGGCAAGCAAATTTGCATGCCCAGGCAAAACTTTATCCTTCGGCTCTGAAGGGTGGGGGGACTGGGGTGGGGGACATCCGGGATAGATGATGGCAAAAGACGCAGATCTGCCAGCCAGGTGTAGAAAGGCCTACTATGCGAGACCCATCTGCTCCCTGTTTTATGGATGCGTTTCCCTGCATGGGGGAAGGAATCGGGTGGGTTTTATCCCTCCTCCCCTGTAATTTATTAGCTGCAAGGGAGGAGAAATAAAAACCGTGGAAGGTGGTTCGGTCGGCTCCCTCCCCCTCTCCTGCAGCCCCACATAAAGCCGTGCGTCCGCTCTGGCCTGGCCTTCCCTGCCTGCAGTTGGACTTCGCCAACCCCCAAGCTAAGTGCCGTCTTTGTCGCTGTGACACTCCTTTCAAGGCTGGCTTAAGTAAATGTTGTTTTAGCTGTGGGATGCTGGGATGGAGGGGGGGCGCTGCATGCCTCTCCTCCTCCTCTGCCACCTCCGCCTGCTGCTTTTGCTCTTTTTCTGCTCCTCCCTTCAGGTATCACTAGGATTGCCAGGTCCCTCTTTGCCACCGGCGGGAGGTTTTTGGGGCGGAGCCTGAGGAGGGCGGGGTTTGGGGAGGGGAGGGGCTTCAACACCGTAGAGTGCAATCGCCAAAGCAATCGCCAAAGCTTTCTCCAGGGGAACTGATCTCTATCATCCATCAGTTGTAATGGCAGGAGGGGCTGTGGCTCAGTGGTAGAGCATCTGCTTGGCATGCAGAAGGTCCCAGGTTCGATCCCCGGCATCTCCGGTTAAAGGGACTAGACAAGCAGGTGATGTGAAAGACCTCTGCCTGAGATCCTGGAGAGCCATGGGAAGGGGCCATGGCTCAGTGGTAGAGCGTCTGCTTGGCATGCAGAAGGTCCCAGGTTCAATCCCCAGCATCTCCAGTTAAAAGGACTAGCCAGGTAGGTGATGTGAAAGACCTCTGCCTGAGACCTTGCCGGTCTGAGTAGACAATACTGACTTTGATGGACCAAGGGTCTGATTTAGTAGAAGGCAGCTTCATGTGTTCATCTGTATGTGTGTGATCTCCAACTAGTACCTGGAGGTTGGCTACCCTAGGTATCACATATGCCTCCTCCCCCCCCCAATTCGGATTACCTGTCATTAAAAGATAATAATAGCGGGCCTTGCTTGTGAGTGTTTAATAGCTGGCTGGAAATGGAGCCTAGAAATGTAGCACAGGGAGCATGTCTTTCTCAGCAGGCAGAGCCCTGGCTCAGGAAAAGAGCATTTGGTTGGCGTGCAGTAGGTCCCGGGTTCAATCTCCGGCATCCTCAGTTAAAAGGACTGGGAAACAGGTGATGGGGAAGCTGCGGCAGGTAGGCTTGCCAGCTCCAGTTTGGAAAATACCTGGAGATTTTTTTTTGGGGGGGGGGAGCCTGAGGAGGGAGGGGTTGGGGGAGGGGAGGGACTTCAGTGGTGTATTATGCCATAGAGTCCACCTTGCAATGTGGCCATTTTCTCCAGGCGAACTGATCTCTGTCACCTGGGGATCAGTTGTAATAGCAGCTAGTGGTCTGATAAAAATGACTTCGATGGACAAATGGTCTGGTGAATATAAGACTGCTTCATGTGTATGAATGTGTATAAGGAATGGAGAAGGGTTTGTTTACTACTCTCTGTGCCATCTTCTGGGCATGGAGTAGGGGTCACTGGGTGGGTGGTGTGGGGGGGAGGTAGTTGTGAATTTCCAGCATTGTGCAGGGGGTTGGACTAGATGACTTTGGTGGTCCCTTCCAACTCTATGATTCTATGTGGCTGTTAAAAGCAGGCCCTCGTTCCACTGAGTTCAGGAACCCCTGCCCAGTATCTTTGATGGCCAAGCTCCACATAGCTACTTGACTTGATCTAGGTCAAAATCCTTGCCTAGCTATGAAGCTTACAGGGCATCCGCGAACTCGCAGCTTGCTGTCAGCCTAGCCCGCCTGACAGGGTTGTTGTGAGGATGCGGTGGAGGAAAGGAGAATCACGGGTGCTCACCTGAGTGCCTTGGAGGAAGGGCAGGGTTAAAAAAATGAGACTGAGAGGGCCTGGAGGCTTAGGTAGCCCAAGGTGACTTTGCTGGAACACATGAACACATGAAGCTGCCTTCTACTGAACTAGACCCTTGGTCCATCAAAGTCAGTATTGTCTACTCAGACCGACAGCGGCACTCCAGGGTCTCAGGTAGTGGTCTTTCACTGGAGCTGCTGGGGATTGAACCTGGGACCTGCATGTCAAGCAGATGCTCTACCACTGAGCCACGGCCCCTCCCCAGCGGGCTGCTCTTGGTGTGATACTATAAACTGCTTTTAAAAACTCCTCTCCATCTCCAAAGTTGTTTCCCGCTTGCATCAGTAGGAATCCTCCCCCCAAAAAAATATTAGCTTCAAAGTACCAATTGCTGAACCTTCAGGCAGGGTTAGGTGGACCACCGAGGGTGCAGACCAGTGTGTGTGTGTGTGCGTGTGTGGAACCCACTAAACAGCAGTTACAAAATATACTTCAGTACTCTTAACAAAAATCATAGGAGATGCTTCTTGCTTTCTGCCTCAAGAGCTCTCATTCCTTAGGCTGCATCTGGTTCACAGCCGTAATGGTGCAATTCTTTGGTATACTGGCCCAAGTTTATAGCCTGCTTCCCAACTTAGAATCATAGAGCTGGAAGGGACCACCAGGGTCATCTAGTCCAACCCCCCTGCACAATGCAGGAAAATCACAACTACCTCCCTCCCCACACCCCCAGTGACCCCTACTCCATGCTCAGAAGATGGCCAAAATGCCCTCTCTCTCATGATCTGCCTAAGGTCACAGAATCAGCATTGCTGACAGATGGCCATCTAGCCTCTTCTTAAAAACCTCCGGGGAAGGAGAGCTCACCACCTCCGGAGGAAGCCTGTCCCACTGAGGAACCGTTAGGAAATTCTTCCTAATTCTTCCCCATGGGTCTGTCAACACCCACCCGTTCCCTTCCATTTACACCATTGCACGCACTTCTTCCAACTGGGCCTATAATCACACACACACACACGCATGCACATACACATGGATCTCTGTCTTCCCACCCTTCTCGTGGGGACGTCTAGCCCAGGCCTCGAGGCAGCTGCCAAAGGTTGTGTTAGTAAACATTTTCTGCCTTCACGTTTCCCCGCTCTTCTCCTCTCTCTTCATCTCTCGGGGCTTCTCCCACTCACACCCCCACCCCAGTAGATGTCTCACACAATGAGACCATTGTCTAGGGGTTGGTTTGAAAGAGGGGGTCTCCGGGCCAGTTCCCAGCATTGTCGGAGGGGCTGGGAAAAAAAAAACCCCACAAACCCTCCTGAGCCAGCCAGGGAAGGCCAGACTGAGCTGAGACAGATGCTTAAATTGGCGACAAAGCCTTTTCAATGTCCCCTTTCTCCCCCCCCCCCAACCCTCTCTCCCTAGACAAGGGTAGCCTTGTGTATGTGCGTGTGCGCGCACGCCCATGCGCGTAGGGCCGGACAGCAGCTTGTGTGTCTGCCCATGTTAATTAGTTTTGCATGCATGTCTGATAAGACGCCGCTGAATGAGTTGGTCCTCCGTCCGCCGGGCGAAAGCTGTTTTAACGGTGGGGGAGGATTAAGGAGGGGGGGGTCTTCAGACGGGGAGGGGGGGTTGTATTAATGTGTGCGATGAATTCAGCCTTGCAGCTTTGGATAATTGAGCCACACACACACACCAAAAAGGAGGGCGCGGGGGTTAAAGTAACTGTCGCTTTGTGTGTGTGGAAGCTGCCCCTTGGAGGCTGTGGTTTGTAGAAATGCGATCTGATATTTTGGACCGAATTATTTTGGGGGGGGGGGTGGAGAGAAGGAAAAATATCCAAATTGGAAGCTGTTTCTGTTCTAGCTCCTTTAATCTACTGTTCTCCTCCCCCCGCCACTCCCGAGGGATGGAACGATGGGACTCTATTGTCCCCCAAAGATTTCTCCACTCCTTTTTAGACCGATTTGGGCAACCTTTAGCACACTTCCCGCAAAAAGAAAGCAAGAAAGAAAGTTGATGGTTTCTCTCTGTAACAGAGGAGTGGAGGAAGACCGGAAAAACAACAACCCTTCTCAAAGGAAGGACTAAAGGGTGTGTGTGCTGAAGTTGGTTAGATCCATCAGGGCCAAGGTAGACAAAGTTATCATTTGCATATGTTGTTCTTCTAAATCAGGGGTGGCAAACATGTTTTCTCATATCCTGCCTTAGGGTTACCAACCTCCAGGTACTAGCTGGAGATCTCCTGCTATTACAACTGATCTCCAGGTGTCAGAGATCAGTGCACCTGGAGAAAAATGGCCGCTTTGCCAATTGGACTCTATGGTATCGAAGCCCCTCCCCAAACCCTGCCCTCCCTCAGGCTCCACCCCAAAAACCTCACGCCGGTGGCAAAGAAAGGCCTGGCCACCCTATCCGGCCCTCTTAACAATTGAGTTTGACACCCCTGTTCTAAACAGCTGTGGCTATTCTACATGGTCCCGTCCGTTTCTGTCGTTTTTCCTCCCCCAAATCCTACAGAAGTAAATTAGGCTGCTAAGCGGGTGGGGGGTTTGAACCAAAGTCTCCCCCTCCGGAAGCCTGATCCCAGAACATCGTCCTATTGGTGCTAGTTGGTGAGTGACTCACCGAACTCTGCAGTCCCAAAAGACTGCTGCCGGACAATCAGAGGTGAATACTTGCAAAGCTTATCTGGCTGTTTGGGGGTGTTTAACGGCTTGGGATCTCTTTCTGCATTTGCCGTCTACAGGGTTGCCACCGGTGGGAGGTTTTGGAGGCAGAGCCTGAGGATGGCAGAGTTTGGGGAGGGACTTCGATGCCACAGTCTCCAGTGGCCAAAACGGCCACCTTCTCCAGGGGAACTGATCTCTGTCGGCTGGAGATCAGTTGTAATAGCAAGAGATCTCCAGCTGGTACCTGGAGGTTGTAAGGAAGCAAACACAGGAGCGGAAGTATATCACAAAGTGCTAAATATAATATGATACAAGCTACATAACATGAAAAACAGGACCTATGACAGTGCAGCGATATATCTGTGCTAATTGCTATAAATAGCCACGTAAATAACACAGGATTACTATTCCCAAATGGGCTTGCATGTGTTATAAAAGTCCAATATTGGTACAAAAGCCTGTAAGAGTATATGTAGTAGTGAATCTTGACAGCCGTTTCCAATTCTTCCTCAGTCCCTCTTCAATTCAATACATGACTGTACAAAGTCCTCTCTCAATTTATAACTGGAACCACCTCTAGTATAATCCAGTTTTCATTAGTTCCCTTATTAGGAAAGTCAGACCCGATCCCAGAGGGATAGCTATAGCTATGAGGTTGGGTTTCCAGGTCCCCTTTGGCAATCAGCGGGAGATTTTTGGGGCAGAGCCTGAGGAGGGTGGGGTTTGGGGAGGGGAAGGACGTCAGTGCCATAGAGCCCAATGTCCAAAATGGCCATTTTTCTCCAGGTGAACTGATCTCTATTGGCTGGAGATCAGTTGTAATAGCTGGAGATCTCCAGCTATTTCCTGGAAGTTCGGGAACGTTGTAGCTAGCTGAATTTGTCTGTGCAACCATGTATTGGAGAATCATTATCCTAACTTAGGGATCTATAAAAATAATACATGGTTTGCTTTTGCTGATCCCTATGGGAAATTGAAATTAATTGGCTCTAGAAGCTTCTTTTGAAACAAGTGTGCATATTAATATCTTAACTGAACGGGACTGAGGAAGACTTGAGACTTGAAACGATCGTATCCCTTTTCCACCCCTTCTTCTTTCAAGACTTCTACCTTGGATTGAATGTTACTGTATATGTATCTATACACTTGTATATTATATGTATGAATTTCGGACTCATTACCCTTTTCTTACATTGGTATAGCATTGCCTGTTTTCTGTACTTTTTTTCTAATCTATGATACTAGTACAGAGGTGTTAAGTTTTGTTTGATTACCTGGAGGTTGGCACCCCTACTATGAGGACAGATATATAGCTGCACTGTCTTCGGTCCTGCTGTTTATGTTGCGTAGCTTGCATCATATTATATTTAGCACTTTGTGATATACTTTCGCTCCTGGGTTTGCGTCCTTACATTCTGTACTTACACAGCGGTGTCCCTTTTGGGTACCTGGAGGTTGGCAACCCTAACTCCTACACAATTGGATCCCGTTTCAGTTTTTCCCATCCTTCAGCCATCGGGAATGAAACGGAGGAGAGGAGAACGGTGTGAGTTGCTTTGGGTCCACACCGGGCAGGAAGACAACGTCAAAAAGGAAGTAAATCAATAAAACAAACGACGGGGCCTTTGGTCTGATCCAACAAAGCCGCTCTAGCCAAGAGAGGCCTCGGTGCCTTCAGCAGAATCGTGTCACATTTGCAAAATTCATAAGCGGGATGTCACATTTATATTCCCCCCTCCTCTGCGTTATTATTATCTGTATCTCTGTTTATACAACTAGCGCAACAGTCCCAATCCGTGGTCTTATCACCCAAGGAGTTTCGTGTCAGTATAATGATATGTAAATTATCACTCCTGTGTACTAAATTTCTGATTATCTGAGCGTTTTGGATATCCCCTGGCCATTTTGGTTAGATGAGATTGTACTTTGCTGCAAAAACGCAGGAACGCTCTGTTTGTTAATTGGCCATTTGAATGCTGCAATTCATATTCTTCTTCTTTTTTTCCCCTTCTTGTTTTGGCAACGCTCCCGCCAATTTGCTGTTTGCTCTGGTTAATTCACAATTCATTATATCGGTATTCATTATTTTCACATTTGTCATAACTACAGTTTTAGCCACATACTACACGGTGGAGAACTCCAGCGGTTGACTTTGCCTACGTGTTTGTGGTTGTGTGTGATGCTGTGCATAGATCCCCAATCCAAGCCTGGTTTCAGAGTGCAAAGGGCAATGGAATTGGTCTTTATAGTGTGGTTTCAGTTATTTAGCTCGTGCAAAAATACAGCAATCACTCTGGAGGGGAAGGGTTGCCAACCTCCAGGTAACAGTCAATGTTACTTAGGAGAGAAGATGCAGCCTGGTTGTGGCGCTTAAGATTTCTGTAGTATCATACAGGATAAAGAAGCAATAATTGCGAAAAATGTTGCAATTCTGGAAGAGGTTTTCCACTCCTTATTCTTCCGTGGTACTGGGGTCTACTACCCCCTCCTTTTCGTTCCATCTTTGTAGTCCACGAGAACCTCATGACTCGTCAGTGTGAAAAAGTCTGCTTAGACACCTTTTAAAGATCGTTGGATCTTCTGGTTCTTTGGAAAGTCCGTTGAGACACGTTTTTGGAGACTTTGTCACTCCCTGTTTTTGTGTTTGTTGTCTTTGTACAATTTTGTATGCTGTTTTTTTCTTGCTTGCACCTCACTATTGTAGTCACTGTATTGTATATAATTGAATATATTGTTTGATACTTTTTGCAAATTTGAGCTGTGTGCTGGTTCTTATTTATCTACCAACCTTCAGGTACTAGCTGGAGATCTCCTGCTATTACAACTGATCTCCAGCCGATAGAGATCAGTTCCCCTGGAGAAAATGGCCACTTTGGCCATTGGTCTCTATGGCATTGACGTCCTTCACCTCCCCAAACCCTGCCCTCAGGCTCCGCCCCAAAAACCCCCCACCAGTGGTGAAGAGGGACCCGGCAACCCTGGGGTGGGAAATGTCCTTCATGTCTTGTTTTGAGGGAGATACGGGCCAATATTCTGTGTTCAGATTTTTCTGGTAATTGGGTGGTCTTAAGAGGATGTGTCGATTAAATCAGTTTTCTAGTTTACAGAGAAGACGCCTAACAATTTTAGAATGCTAGGGAAAGTGAGTCAAAAGTATGTACCTCTTTCTCAACACAAACACGCGCTCTCGTTGGCGCTTCAGATGAAATTGTGATTCCAGTATGACTTCTGTGACGGATGATTACTCTTATTAAAACAATCCAATTCAACTGAATGAATCAAAGGTTGCTAACCCTAGTTAACTGCTGAAGTCGACCCACTGAACTTGAATAATACAGGGATGGGGAGGGTTAGGGTCGCCAGCTCCAGGTTGGGAAATAACTGGAGATTTTGGGGGTGGAGCCTGAGGAGGAGAGCAGGGTTTGGGGAGGGGAGGGGCTTCAATGCCATAGAGTCCAATTGCCAAAGCGGCCATTTTCTCCAGGGAAACTGATCTTTGTCACCTGGAGGTCAGTTGTAATAGCAGGAGATCTCCAGCTGGTACCTGGAGGCTGGCAACCCTAGGGAAGGTCCTGACATGGTTAAAACAAGAATTGACTTGAAATGCAACGTTGACTGGAGTTCTTCAACAGAACCGAATTACAGCCTCCTATTTGACAAAGCCCTGACCTGGATGGCCCGGGCTAGCCTGATCTCAATTACAGAAGCTAAGCTGGGTCAGCCCTGGTTAGTACTTGGATGGGAGACCACCAAGGAACACCAGGGTCACTATGCAGAGACAGGTAATGGCAAACTACCTCTGTTAGCCTCTTGCCTTGAAAACCCTGACACTGTGTACCACCGAGATGCCTATTGTGATGGTTAATCCCGCCCTGTGCAAGATATTGGGAGGGAAGGGAGTTATGTCACAAAGAAGAGGTTTAGATCATGGCAGGGCTGCCTGGGTGACACCTATAATAACTGAGAATGTTAAGTCTCTCTTGGCTGGGTATGAAGTGTGCGTGATTTGAACTCTCATCCCATTTGTGATTTCCATCTGTGAGTGTGAACCCTTCCCAGCGGAAAGCAGTCATTGATACAAAAAGCTCCTTTTGTGTGATCGGTGGCTGCTTCACAGATGCATGGGGCTGCCAACCTCCAGGTAATAGCAGAAGATCTCCTGCTATTACAACTTATCTCCAGCCGATAGAGATCAGTTTCCCTGGAGAAAAATGGTCATTTTGGCAGTTGGACTCTGTGGCATTGAAGTCAATCCCTTCCCTAATCAATCTGCCCTCCTCAGGCTCTGCCCCCAAAAACCTCCCACCGTTGGTGAAGAGGGACCTGGCAACCCTACACATGCAGGCTTGATGTCTCAGTCCTTGGGTGACGATGAGTGTGCATGTATGAATCACCCTACAGCAGGGGTAGGGAACCTTTTTTCCGCCAGGGGCCATTTGGATATTTATAACATCATTCGCAGGCCATACAAAATTATCAACTTAAAAATTAGCCAACCAAGCCCCAAGCAGGCAGCTGCCCCAGATGACACCCGGCGTGGGCAAGCAAGCAGGCATCCAACCGGGAATACGTTTCTCCATGGCCTGGGTGGGAAAGGGTTAACACAGTTTCTTGGGCGGTCCTAGCAGCTCCATAGCTAACAACTCTTCTGCAAGGGGGAAAAAGGTTCCTTTTCTCAGCAAAACAAACTCACATCTGTCTTGAATAGAGGCTATTCCTGTCTGCGGGAGGGGGCAGATCACCACTCTTAAATCCTTCTGAGCTAGAGATCTGCCAGGACCCACGAAGGGCCAGACCAAATGATTTTGTGGGCCTTAAATGGCCCCCGGGCCTGACATTCCCCACCCCTGCCCTACAGTGTGGTGTTAGTGAATAGTTTGCTGGATTTTGATTAGAGCAGGGGGGTGTCCAACATGCTGCCTGGGGGCTGGATCCGGACTCTTGAGAGCTCTTATCCAGCCCGCGAGCCAGGTGAGGCAGTCCCAGCCTGACCGAGTGACTTTTATGTCATATCCGGCCTTCGTAACAATTGAGTTCGACACCCCTTGATTAGAGAGACCTGGGTTCAAGTTGATTCATCCGTGACGCTTGTTGGGTGACTTTGGGGCCTGGGGAAGACAGGACAGCCCTGCTCTAGAGTTGCCCAATGGACGAAGGAGGCTTTATGGGAGGGAAGGATTCTAGCTTTCACTGTTTCTTTCCCAAAGCTACAGAAAGAGGAGCTTGAGGAAATATTTCAGTGTCCTTTTTGGGGAGGGAGAATGGTCAGACCTGTCTCCCATGGGGACTTTTGTTGCTGTTCATGTGCTCCGCTTCTCTTCCAATTAATGTTTAATTCTCTCTCTCTCTCTCTCTCTCTCTCTCTCTCTCTCTCTCTCTCTCTCTCTCTCTCTCTCTCTCTCTCTCTTATGAGAGAGCCAGCGTGGTGTAGTGGTTAAGAGCGGTGGACTCTAATCTGGAGAACTGGGTTTGATTGCCCACTCCTCCACATGAAGCCAGCTGGGTGACCTTGGGCTAGTCACAGTTCTCTCTGGACTCTTTCAGCCCCACCTACCTCTCAAGGTGTCTGTTGTGGGGAGAGGAAGGGAAGATCATAAGCCAGTTTAATTCACCTTAAAAGGTAGAAGATGGGCATATAAAATCCTCCTCCTCCTCTTCCTCTTCCTCTTCTTCTCTTTTTTTAACTGTGTTTCTGCCTGGGGTTTGAAGCTATCATTTTATGGAGAATTGTCTCTGGCTGAGATACCTCCCTGTTCAGTTACCTGCAGGAGGTACTTCCCAGTACAGTCTAGGGAGCTCCAAGCAGGCAATGAATGAATGAATGAATGAATGAATGAATGAATGAATGAATGAATGAATGAATAATTTCCAGGGCTTAAAACTGAGCTCTATATGGTGAATTTTTAAGGATGGTTCCGCCCAAATCCACAGATGGGGCCTGATCTCTTAGCACTTTGATCACTCAGCACTAAAATGCATCACTGGGCTCAATTTGTGGACTTCTGTCCTCCCCGGTCAAATGGTGCTGTGTCTGAAGATGATGCAAAGTTATCTCATGAGCCTGCCCTACGATCTGGGATGGCCCATTAAAACATACACAGTTATCCCATATTGTTTGCCCGTTGAGGTTTGAATATAATGGGTGGGGAGCAGGTATTCTCTTTCTCCATCACTCATGCTCTCTGCCTTTCTCTTTTATAGTACAAGCCACTCATTAATACACTAGCAACCTTGCTTTAGTAATTTCCCATTAATTATTCTTCACTTGCTAGTAATCCATCCAATCAAAAGTTTTACAAGATGCTAGACACACATTGAGGCATCTGGCTTCCATTAAACATTCTGGTATATTACTGCCGTACATGAGTATTCTTGGAATAATTACAAATTATACTATAACCCCTGGTTAGTTTCTCGGTATGGGGTATGTACCAAATCATTCTGTTTTGCTGCTGGATGCCGCACAATCTATTCAATCTTGATAATATGGGGAGGCTTAGTGGAAGAGCTGGAGGGAAGGCAGCATGGTATAGCCCAATCTTGTCAGATCTTGGAAGCCAAGGAGGATCGGTGCTTGGATGGGAGACCACTGAGGAAGACTCTGCGGAGGAAGGCCATGGCAACCCACCTCTGCTTCTCACTTGCCTTGCTGGGGCCGCCATAAATCAGTTGTGACTTTTTGGTGCTTACATATGTAGTGGGAGAACACAGGTTTTGCTGGCAGGAGGTACCCAGCGGGCTTCATGTGGAGGAGTGGAGGATCCAACCCGGTTCTCCAGATTAGAGTCCACCGCTCTTAACCACTATGCCACGCTGGCAGCATTGGTCTGATCCAGCAGGACTGGTCTTAGGTTCTTGGAGGTCCCTCAGAAAGGAACAGCACCCATTCATCTCTCCCTTCCCAAAGCGAGAAATTACCCTCGCAAACTTTCCTTGCCTCTGAAGGGTAGCATCTCTTCTCTCTCTTCACAGCCAGCCAGTGTGGTATGGTGGTTTGGAGCGGTGGAGTCCGATCTGGAGAACCGGCCGGGTTGGATCCCCCACTCCTCCACATAAGCTGCGGAGGCTAATCTGGTGAACTGGATTTGTTTCCCCACTCCTACACACCAAGCCAGCTGGGTGACCTTGGGCCAGTCACAGCTCTCTTAGAGCTCTCTCAGCCCCACCTACCTCACAGGGTGTCTGTTGTGGGGAGGGGGAGGGAAGGTGACGGTAAGCCGGTTTGATTCTCCCTTAAGTGGTAGAGAAAGTCGGCATATCAAAACCAACTCTTCTTCCCCGTTTCTCTTGAGGGCTTGACTCTTCTCATTTCAATCTGATCGCGTGCCGTGCAGCAAAATCAGGCAAAATGGCTTTGTCAGAAAGCCTTTGCTTGACTTGTATGCAGAGGATTTTCCAGTTGGAATAAATATTTCCTTTCCCTCTCTCTCTCTCTCCCCCCCTTATGTGAGTAAAGCTTCTTAATGAATCCATGGCAGAAAATTCACTTTCCCTGCCAAGGCTCCTTGGCATAGGCTGAGTCACGTAGTCAAATGAGCTGTACCGGCAAGAACCCGGTGAGTAACGGTTAAACGAAGGCATTACTTAAGCCAGGCCCACGAAGTATAGCCACACTTCCCAACCCCCTTCCTAGATCTTTATTTTACATGTGTTCTCTTTCAACCTTTATCTTTCCCTAGCTCCTCCCACCCGTTTTCATTTCTTGCCACGGGTGCTATTTCACTTTTGAGTGTGGTATGTGTTGAAGAGATATGTGCAGGGAGAGGGAAAATTAATAGCTCAGAGGCCTGGATTTTTATTTTATTTTTTGATATGTTGACATTTTAAAATGCGGCGGGGGTGCGGGGAGACAGTGCATTTCAAGAGCAATTATTATGGATACTTTCAAAGTCCTAAAATAACTTTAAAAGAGAGGTGGTTCAGAGTTGGAAATATAATAGGGAGACAGACTGCCCCTACCCTCTTTAGCGGCCTTCTGTTTCTTCTTTTGCTTTTAAGGGGGAGGCTTTTCCAATCTGTTCCTCTGAGCACATTTTTTAAACTCTACGCACTAGCTCCATAATATAGTGTGTTTCTCTAATTTCTCGTTTAACCGAATACTGTTGTCACAAAATTATTTGAAAATGGCATGATAACCCTCTTTGGCATTTCTTTGGTCCCTAGGTTTTTGAAGCATTACAAAACCTGATTGACCAGAGAATGGGGAAGGGGGTATACACATGTGGAGTGCTGCAATATCTCTTGTTATACCATCTGCAGGGCTGGGGGGGGGGGACTTCGTCTACCTTTTAGGCTGCAATCCTAACCGCACTTACTAGGGAGTAAATCCCAATGAACTCAGCAGGTTTTATTTCCCAGTATACATTTTCAGCCCCAGGGTAGCCTGATCTCGTCAGATCTCAGAAGCTAAGCAGGGTTGGTCCCACCAGAACTTGGACGGGAGACCACCAAGGAAGTCCAGGGTCGCTGTACAGAGGCAGGCAGTGGCAAAACCACCTCCGAACCTCTCTTGCCTTGAAAACCCTATGGGGTCACCATATGAACACATGAACACATGAAGCTGCCTTATACTGAATCAGACCCTTGGTCCATCAAAGTCAGCATCATCTACTCAGACCAGCAGCGGCCCTGCAGGGTCTCAGGCGGAGATCTTTCCCATCACCTACTTGCCTAGTCCCTTTAACTGGAGATGCTGGGGATTGAACCTGGGACCTTCTGCATGCCAAGTAGATGCTCTACCACTGAGCCACAGCCCCTCCCCATAAATCAATTGGACTTGATGGCACAAAAAATTACATTTTTTTGGGATTGCACTGCATATCTTCTGAGTACTGTGGACTCTGTGGCCTAGTGTTCTATTAAAGGCACCAATTCGTACAGTCAGGTTTTAATGGCTCATTGATTATAATTGTTTATAATTTTTAATTGTTTTCCGTGTATAGCCCTGCTGAATTCTATGTGTTGGATTATTTAATGATCGTTAGACAGTCTGAGCCCGGCCCTGGCCGGGAAATAGAGCTGGGTACAAATTGTATAAAATAAATGAATAATAAAATTCTTCTCCTTCCATCAGGGCCCAGCGTCTGGCTTTCATCTCACTTCCTGTCTCTTTTCTCCCCAGTTTAAGGATGCCAGGTCCCTCTTCGCAACTGGTGGGAGGTTTTGGGGGTGGAGCCTGACGAGGGCAGGGTTTGGGGAGGGGGACTCCAATGCCATAGAGTCCAATTGCCAATGCGGCCATTTTCTCCAGGTGAACTGATCTCCAGGGAGCCAGCGTGGTGCAGTGGTTAAGAACAGTGGTTTGGAGTGGGGGACTCTGATCTGGAGAACCGGGTTTGATCCCCCACTCCTCCACATGAGCGGCGGAGGCTAATCTGTTGAACTGGATTTGATTCCCCACTCCTACGCATGAAGCCAGCTGGGTGACCTTGGGCTAGTCAAAGCTCTCTCAGAGCTCTCTCAGCCCCACCTATCTCACAGGGTGTTGGTTGTGGGGAGGGTCAGGGAAGGGGATTGTAAGCCGGTTTGAGTCTCCCTTAAGTGGTAGAGAAAGTCGGCATATAAAAACCAACTCCTCCTTCTTCTCTTCGCAACTGGCGGGAGGTTTTTGGGGCAGAGCCTGAGGAAAGCAGGGTTTGGGGAGGGACTTCAATACCATAGAGTCCAATGGCCAAAGCGACCATTTTCTCCAGGTGAACTGATCTCTATCGGCTGGATTCCAGTTGTAATAGAAGGTGATCTCCAGCTAGTACCTGGAGGTTGGCAACCCTACCCCGGTTAGATGTTCCCCAGAGAACATGAGTGTCTGTTTATGCGTCTTATCTGTCGTATATGTATTTTGGCTGCCGCCGAGGTCGCAGCTGTGCGGGGATGGTTTAAAAGAGATTTGCCCACACCCTGGCCCATGCAACCAGCCTCAGCTGCATCCCTCTCTTTCCTAATCTGGAGATAAGCGCCATTATCCGAGGCATGGGGCCGCTCAGAGCCTTCGCGGCAGCGACAGGGGAGCTTTGGAGCTGAACCTTGACGGTAGAGCGGTGCTTAAAGCGGAGGGATCAGATTCCGAGCGTGGCTCCGCATCTCTTTGCTCGCTGGGAACAGGAGCCCGGGGCAAAGGGTGGGAGTGGGGATGGGAGCCTTATTAGGACTTTGCTTATGAGGCGAAAAAAACAGAGGCGGGGGACACAGGGACACAGAAACTCACTTGCCCATTTTGCAACGGAGGCATCCGTTGGGAGACGCAGATGGTAGGCCCTGTCGCCAACTCTCTGTTGGGATATGGATAGGGTTGCCAACCTCCAGGTAATAGGCAAACAAACAGCACGCTGGCTCAACTTTATCTCTGATACTCAAATACTACTATATCAATTTATTGAACTATTCAACTAACCAACATTACACTAGTCACTCTAAACATTATACTAATAACAATTCCCACAACTTTCTATGCTAACTGTGATAATCCTGTATGATACGAAGTGACATCCCCACCACCAAAATACAGGACATGCAAAGATACCATACAAAACACACAAGGAAAATACAAGGAAAACGTCTCTCAAGTTGGAGGAAATGTCTCTCAAACCGAATGGACAAATTCGTGGGGGAGAGAACCACCCACCACTCTCTGTGGCAGAAACAAGGAACGGAGAAGGATAGTTTCAAAATTCAAAGTTTCAAGTCAAAAGCTATAGAATGATGCCCCCACCCTACAACCTCCAGGTAATAGCTTCAGTGCCAGTGGACTTCAGTGCCATAGAGTCCAATTGCCAAAGCGGCCATTTTCTCCAGGGGAACTGATCTCTATCGGCTGGAGGTCAGCTGTAATAGCAGGAGATCTCCAGCCACCACCTGGAGGTTTGGAAATCAAACTGCAAAAACTAGTGCCCAAGACAGGAGGTCATGCAGAAAAATGGCATGGGTGGGGTTTGGGGAGGGGTTTGGGGAGGGGAGGGACTTCAATGCCATAGAGTCCAATTGGCAAAGTGGCCATTTTCTCCAGGGGAACTGATCTCTATCAGCTGGAGATCAGTTGTAATAGTGGGAGATCTCCAGTTAGTACCTGGAGATCTCTTCACAGTTCACCATTAAAACCCTTAGTGTTACATTCTACCCACAGGTTAATACAAATAGTAAAAAAGTTGTTTGTACTCTGCAAACTATAAACTACCCATTAAAATTACTGACACGCCGGTGTTCTCAGCAGCGTCTGACGGATTCTACAGGCCGCTGCACAAAACCTAGCCGCTCCTAATGTAACCTGTGGTTTTAGCCTATAAGCAACATTTTAGTATGCTCCAGACCTGAATGGCTGGAATGCCACATAAGCCAGGGGAAGATCAACTTAGAACGAACCTCTTGATATAATGGACAGCGCAGTAGGATGTGCTCGGTTGTTTCAATTTCCTTTAAAGCACAGGGTCATACTCTATCAGGAGCCCCGTGGCGCAGAGTGTTAAGCTGCAGTACTGCAGTCAAAAGCTCTGCTCACGACCTGAGTTCGATCCCGACGGAAGTTGGTTTCAGGTAGCCGGCTCAAGGTTGACTCAGCCTTCCATCCTTCCGAGGTCGGTGAAATGAGGACCCAGCTTGCTGGGGGTAAAGGGAAGATGACTGGGGAAGGCACTGGCAAACCACCCGCGCAAACAAAGTCTGCCTTGGAAACGTCAGGATGTGACGTCACCCCATGGGTCAGGAATGACCCGGTGCTTGCACAGGGGACCTTTACCTTTACCTTTACATACTCTATCACCGCGATAGATCAGAATGGGCAACGGATCAGAATGGAAGATGGTCGTTCATTCACTAATTTCTACGATCTCTTGCGCAGAATTTCTTCTGATGATCGTATCACATTAGCGCAAATCACTGTCACTTTCCATTAATGTTGACCCAGAAGGTTGTGACCCAGGTGTCGACAGGCCGTATTTCAGCGGTAGAGCTGCAAGATTTGTCCACGGAAGATTTGTCCCAGGCTCAGTTCCCATCATTTCCAATTAAAAGATCTCAGGTGTTGGGGAAGATCTTTCCGCCTGAAATACCAGAGACCTGCGGCTGAGCCAGAAAGACCAGTTGCTGGAGAATAAGGCAATTTCAGATGTGTAGATGTTGTCATTCAGCTCGCTACACGCTAACTTTCAAAGAAGCCAAGTTTGGTGAATTTAGGGACAATAAGAATGCTTTGCTGTATCTGAACTAAGTCCTTCCAACAGTGGTGGCCAGATCAGAAGAAGAAGAAGAGTTGGTTTTTATATGCCGACTTTCTCTACCTTTTAAAGAGTCTCAAAGCTGCTTACAATCCCCTTCCCACAACAGACACCTTGTGAGGTAGGTGGGGCTGAGAGAGCCCTAAGAGAGCTGTGACTAGCCCGAGGTCACCCAGCTGGCTTCGTGTGGAGGAGTGGGGAAACAAATCCAGTGCGCCAGCTGAACCTCATGTGGAGGAGTGAGGAATCAAACCCGGTTCTCCAGATCAGAGTCCACCGCTCCAAACCACCGCTCTTAACCACTACACCACGCTGGCTCTCAGTGTAGACGACTGGGGAAGGCAGTGGCAAACCACCCCGTAAACACAGTCTGCCTAGTACACGTCACCCCATGGGTCAGTAATGACCCTGTGCTTGCACAGGGGACCACCTTTACCTTTACGCTTTATTTCCCCTGCATATAATTATAATTCTGTGCTGTAAAGTCACAGCTGACTTACGGTGACCCCGAAGGGTTTTTCCAGGCAGGAGGCAAAAAGAGGTAGCTTCCTTGCCTCTGCGTAGCGACCATGGGCTTCCTTGGTAGTCTCCCGTCCAAGTACTAACAGTGGCTGACCCTGTTTAGCTTCCGAGCTCTGACAAGCTTTGGCTAATCAGGGCTATTCAGGATGCTCAGAGAAAAAAAGGTCTAGGCCACCGTTCTCCCTAATAGTCTGTTGTTGGTACCAAGGATTTTATTTCTTTTCATCAGGTTGATTCTAGCATGCACACTCTGCCTTGGGAGGCTAATATAGGCCAGAGTAGAACAACTTGCGGGTAATCCACCTAGCGGGCTTTCAAATTTGAAAATTGATATACACCCCTACATACATACCTGGGCTTCTATAATTCTGCCTATATATTGTGATACATCTGTATATTGTTTGTGGGTGCATTATATGGGGTTTTATGGCCAGTTGGCCGAAACGCATATGGTGTGTGGCTTAAGTTTATCAACTGTATTCGTAGCCATTGTGCCTTGTTCTATCATTTTAAATGCTTTTAACCCTGATATAAGCGCCTTAAAATAAATATTTTTCTACATAACAATGATTTACCTTTCTCCACCCAACCTTGGGTACCTAGCCTTTGGTTTTTCAGGTGGGGTCTCCCCCCCCCCTTCCCCCCCTTGCTTATTGAAGTTGAATAGTTCAGGAAGAACTATTCTTAGCTTCTGAGATCTGACGAGATCAGGCTAGCCTGGGCTATCCAGGTCAGGGCGTATGATATATAGGGTGTATATTATAAGCATGTTTTTTGTACGTATTAAGGGATTAGAAGTGGGACTGATGGCCGTATCCCCGTATCCCCTTCTACTGTGGGGGCATCGTTCTCCTCTTCTATCATTGGGAAAACATTCTTCCTGGGTCGCTATATATGGACCAGTTTGAGATTGGAATCCTTAATAGAATTGCATTTTATTAATGTTGCGTCAATACCTGGAGGTTGGCAACCTGAGCCTCTGGACAGTCCCCCACCCACCCCTGGCAGTTTCCTGCAGTTTCCTGCCGCTCTGCTTCTGTCCCAGTACGGCCGTTAGGCTCCCATGCTGACTTTCCCTAGTGTTTTGTTCATGGGTGTGCTGGAGTTCGGTGGGGAAGGGTTCCCAGGCTGGGATGGGTTAATGCGCTCCTGACTGTGCCCGTCTGTTGCTGCCCCCCTCCGCCTCCTGCTTTCCCCTCCCTCTGTTTGCTTCTGTATGCGGGACACGAGGGCTTCGGCCTCGGGGTTTCTGCCCCGGGCTGTTGCCAGGGAGCCCTGGTGCGAGGCCGAGCTATGCAAGGGAACAGCCCGGTCTGTCAAAGCGTCTGAGATGAACCGCGGCGCAGACCCTCTACAGCTGGGCCCGGGCATACCTCGGCTCTTGTCCGGGGCCTGGGAATAGCCCGGGCCTCTGAGGTTCAAGGGCAACCCTGCTATTCATTCGGCAGGGGTCCTTGACATTCTCACTCCTCGGCGGTGCGTGTACGTGTGTCGCCTCTCCCTTTGGACGCATTCCTGGGTGCCTCGGCTGAGACTGCCCCCACCCCTCAGCAACCCCTCTTCTCTCCATGTGCGACCCTCCCAGGAGATGACGAGGAAGGGAACAATGGCCCGAGTCTCGGGCTATTCAGGCCAGGAGGCCCAGACAGCCCGGGTGGGTCTTTCCTCCTTCGCTTTCGCTGTCCGTCACCCTCAAAGTCCTCCTTCGCACCCCACCATTTCTAGTCTTCCATGGACACATGGACACATGAAGCTGCCTTATACTGAAACAGACCCCTGGGTCCATCAAAGTCAGTATTGTCTACTCAGACTGGCAGCGGCTCTCCAAGGTCTCAGGCAGGGGTCTTTCACATCACCTCTTTGCCTAGTCCCTTTAACTGGAGGTGCCGGGGATTGAACCGGGGACCTTCTGCATGCCAAGCAGATGCTCTACCACTGAGCCACAGCCCCTCATCAAGCCAGGGAAGTGTTGTGGTTAAGGGTGATGGTTTGGAGCAGGGGGCTCTGATCTGGAGCACCGGGTTTGATTCCCCCACTCCTCCACATGAGCGGCGGAGGCTGATCTCTGGTGAACTGGGTTGGTTTCCCCACTCCTACCCACGAAGCCAGCTGGGTGACCTTGGGCTAGCCACAGCTCTCTTAGAGCTCTCTCAGACCCATTTCCCTCACAGGGTGTCTCTTGTGGGGAGGGGGAGGGAAGGTGATTGCGAGCTGGTTTGATTCTCCCTTAAGTGGCCAAGAAAGTTGGCATATAAAAACCAACTCTTCTTCTTCTTTCATTTCATCTTCGCTATAACAGCCCTATGAGGAAGGTTAAACTGAGAGGGTGTGACTGGCCCAAGGTCACCCAACAAGCCTTCACAAGCTGGGAGCCAGCGTGGTGTAGTGGTTACGAGCGGTGTTTTGGAGTGGTGGACTCTGATCTTGAGAACCGGGTTTGATCCCCCACTCCTCCACATGAGCGGTGGAGGCTAATCTGGTGCACTGGTTTCCCCACTCCTCCACACGAAGCCAGCTGGGTGACCTTGGGCTAGTCACACTCTCTCAGCCCCACCTACCCCACGGGGTGTCTGTTGTCGGGAGGGGAAGGGAAGATGATGGTAAGCTGGTTAAATTCTCCCTTAAGTGGCAGAGAAAGTCAGCATACAGAAACCAACTCTTCTTCTTCTGAACGCCCTTCCCTGTCGTAAGGTGCGCGCCTGCCAGGGAGAGATTATGGCTCCGTTTGACTTTGGATTTTGAAATCGCTGATGTACTTATTATCTTGATATTTGCAGGAAATTGTAATTTGAGATAAGGAAATGTCAGCTGCATTTCTCTCCCTCTCCGCAGAAGCCCAAAGTGCAGGCAAAGTTCCTTCTGACAGAGAAAAAAAAATGTAAATGATTGCTTTGTGGAGGTGCTTTAATTCAGAACAAACGACGGGAGATGGCACAAATCATGGTAGCATCTGGATATGTCAGTTGAGTGTGTTTTTGTAGCTTGTGTGTGGTTAGTGATTAAGAGTGTGGTGTAGTGGTTAGGAGCGGTGGTCTGGAGCGGTGGCGTCTGATCCGGAGAACCGGGCTCAATTTCCCCACTCCTCCACATGAGCGGCGGAGGCTAATCCGGTGAACTGGATTGGTTTCCCCGCTCCTACACACGAAGCCAGCTGGGTGACCTTGGGCTAGTCCCAGTTCCCTTAGAGCTCTCTCAGCCCCACCTACCTCACGGGGTGTCTGTTGTGGGGAGGGGAAGAGAAGGTGATTGTAAGCCGGTTTGATTCTTCCTTGAGGGGTAGAGAACGTTGGCATACAAAAATCAACTCCTCCTCCTCCTCCTCCTCCTCCTTCTCCTCCTCCTCCTCCTCTTCTTCTTCTTCTTCTTCTTCTTCTTCTTCTTCTTCTTCTTCTTCTTCTTCTTCCTCCTCCTCCTCCTCCTCCTCTTCTTCTTCTTCTTCTTCTTCCTCCTCCTCTTCTTCTTCTTCTTCTTCTTCTTCTTCCTCCTCCTCCTCCACACAAAAATGCTATACTCTGTGTGTGTGTGTGTGTGTGTGTGTGATATTTATACACACACACACACACACACACACACACAACTGAACTATGGAACATTAAACATGCTGTGTAGGCATAACACTTTCAGGCTCACTTCTTTCCCCCCTCTGAACGGAATATTTTATACCTTTTAGAATCTGAGGCTCCCCATAATTATCCAAGACAAATAGCATGCGCTACTGGTTTAAAACGATTCCCCCCCTCCTTCCCAAGGCCCCTGGAATAGAATCGAGGTGTAATTGTGCTAAGGAGTTAGCAGGGGGAGAATTCAGCTTTTGGTCACATTTTAGCAGAAGGCCTTGAGCCAGGGGGAAAGGGATGAAAAGGGGCCTGATTTGCATAAATAGCATGCGTCTCTGCAGAAAAGAAAAGAAAAAGATATCAGGGGCCCGGGGAAATTCAATTGCGGCTGGAGAGAAAATGAGGGGAGGCCGGAGGGGGGGCGGGGAGGGGGAGCAAAAAGGGGTTTTTGCTAAGTAACACCCTGGCGCGATTAAATTGTCCACAAAGTTTCTGCTTGCGTGTCAATGAAATGGTTCATGGGGTGAGGCGAGGGGGGGGCAGAGTCCCTCCTTCCAAAGGCATGAATAGAAAACTGGCAACGGGAGGAAAAGAATCCGATTAGTCAGAAGAAGAAGAAATCCCTGACATTTTATTTATTTTGAATGGGGGAGGAGGGGATGGGGGAGATGCATCTCTTGATCACAATTTACCTCTTTTCTGTTTGGTCCGTTCCTAATTCACTCCACAAAGGATCCCCGGCTTTAGCAGGGGGGACATGTCACAATACCGGTCCGCGGGAAATAACAGCAGACTTTCCTTGGCTCTTTCTTCGGGGTCTCCAAGGAGAGGCGACAGACAGTTCCTCTCCATAATTTACACTAAAGGAAACGTACAAACCCTTATTCCACCTACCCATCTCAGGTGACGCCCCTGACAAGATGGAGACAGCATATAAAACCCTTAGAACTGATCCCTTGGGCATTTGGTGTCTGTCCCCCCCCCAAAAAAAATGCAATAAAACATACAAGAACTATAGTCCCTTTACAAGAGGCAATGCCTCTTGAACTCATTTAAGTCTGTAGTTTAGATATGCTCCTTTCCATATAGTTTCCTTTAGAAGAAGAAGAAGATCAAGTGTTTATACTGCTTTTATATTGTTTATATTGCTTTTATACCCGCTTTTCTCTGCTTTTAAGGAGTCTCAAAGCGGTTTACAATCACCTTCCCTTCCTCTCCCCACAACAGACACCTTATGAGGCTGAGAGAGGTCTGAGAGAACTGTGACTGGCCCAAGGTCACCCAGCAGGCTTCATGTGGAGGAGCGGGGAATCGAACCCGGTTCTCCAGATTAGAGTTTGCCACTTATGCGGAGGAGCGGGGAATCAAACTCAGTTCTCCAAATCAGAGTCCACCACTCTTAAACCCCTATACCACGCTGGCTCTTAATAAGGCTAAGAGGCACACAACTTACTTGGGGGGGGGGGGGAATCCAGATGGTAGACTGATTGGAATAGTTCATTCTCAGCTCTCTAGGAGAATGCATGGTGAGACATGTGACTTATCAATCACTTACATATTCCTCCATTCTCCTAGGGAGGAAGATTCGTAACTTCCTCCCAGGATCATCAATCAGCTTTATGGAAAGAAGCCATTTCTTAGTGATAGTGTACCTGCTTTGCATGTGTAAGGTTCTAGGCTCAATCCCTTGTAGCTCCAGTTAGAAGAAGAAGAGCTGGTTTTTATACCCCACTTTTCTCTACCTTCAAGGAGTCTCAAAACAGCTTACAAACGCCTTTCCTTCCTCTTCCCAAAACAGACACCTTGTGAGGTTGGTGGGGCTGAGAGAGTTCAGAGAGAACCGTGATTAGCCCAAGACCACCCAGCTGGCTTCATGTGGAGGAGTAGTGGGGAGTCTACTCCAGATTAGAGTCTACTGATTCTACAACCTTAGGCAGATCATGGAAGGGCATCTTGGCCATCTTTTGGGCATGGAGTAGGGGTCACTGGAGGTGTGTGGGGGGAGGTAGTTGTGAATTTCCTGCATTGTGCAGGGGGTTGGACTAGATGACCCTGGTGGTCCCTTCCAACTCTATGATTCATGTGTCGGAATGGGGAATCAAACCCGGTTCTCCAGATTAGAGTCCACTGCTGATGTGGAGGAGTGAGGAATTGAACCTGGTTCTCCAGATTAGGCCCTGGCCTGGATGGCCCAGGCTAGCCTGATCTTGTCAGATCTCAGAAGCTAAACAGGGTCAACCCTGGTTAGTAATTGGATGGGAGAACCACCAAGGAATGCCAGGATCACTATACAGAGGAAGGCACTGGCATACCTCCTCTGTTAGTCTCTTGCCTTGGAAACCCCATAAGGGGTCGCCATAAATCGGATGCGACTTGACGGCACTTCACACACACACACACTCCACATTAGAGTCCACCGCTCTTAATCACTACACCATGCTGGCTCTCAAGGGTCTTGCGCAATGGGCCTGGGGATGATAGCGATCCAGCCTATTGGTTTCTAAAGGTCTATTCACTGAGAGACGGGGTAGATGGATTGATCGGTGGGACTGAAACAGAACAGTGCCAAATTTCTGACTGTGCCCATGGAATAATTTGCTGTGTTGTGGTATAATTCTAAAAGAAGGTGCGTTAACTGAGCAAACCTTGTTCTTGCAGATTCCTACGATGAGAAACGTCAAGATCTTGGAAAGCTTCAAATTCTTCATGCCTTTTATGACCGATGAAAACCTACTGTCCTTGTTTCACATGGACCGGACTCTCAAGCAATCTGCATTCGGGATGTCTTACGGCGAAAACCTCCTCAGGACATCAGACTTTGCATTTCCATATTGCCTAGAACTTGACTGGGGGGCGGGGGGGAGACCTGAGCCAAATAAATCCTTATTTGGCTATGCTAATCTTTTATGCACTTCTCCCTCTTCTCTTGTGTGGGTCACACATTAAAGCCAGGACTTTAGCTGAATTCCCAATAAGTAGATGCTGAAGGCAAAAAGGGGGAGGATACCCTGGACTTAAAGCTGTACTGTTACCTGTACCTTTTCTGATTGTTTAGAGGGGTGTGATACAATTGAGATGGCTTATGGCTCAATGAAGATACGCTATTGGGAGATCTCGGACTGGCTGGGAAGGCCGTAGATTCGCCCAAGGTCGTTCGATGCTGTTGCTAAAGGCACCAGAACAGACCTGGACCAGTGGTTTTAGAAATCGTCTTTCCTCCTCGACGCGACTACCATACGACGGTGCATTTGCGCAGGGTGTGTTTTCAGGCATACGCCCGGTTCACGTACGAGCCTCCTCCTCCAGCCTCCATCCTGGCCTCTTTCTCTAAACTGTGCACCAACACCCTCCTATGGCTACGCATTTCAGGGAGACTCGGTGGCGGCCGGCGAGCTATCGCTCAGAGAACTTGGCCTTTCCTGACCTTCCAGGAGGAAGCCTCGGGTTCCCGAGAACACAGTCTGAAGACCACTGACCTGGGATTACATACATTTTTCTCTGTCGTGAAGGAAGTAGGAGGCATTTGACTAGCCTCTTCCAGCCCCCCTGTCAGCTGCGATATGGGGAGGAAAATCCTGACCTATCTTACAGGGATGTTGTAAAGGTTTAACACGAAAAAATGTACGTGAAGCATTTTGAACACTCTCTGAACCATTGTAGCAATGCTAAGTGTACTGGCTATATCTGTGCCTATTTTTGATTCGTCTTTTTTATATATTTGAAACAAAAACAGATCTCTGACTGTAAATGGATCCTTGTGACCTCAGGAAGCAAATAAATAATCAAACTGCTTTCCTTTTAAAAAGTCTGTGAGTTTGACTACATCTAGTTAAGATGGGGGGGGGGGCAAGGGTCCCTCGGTTTTTGCTGACCTTTGCTGCCAGTCATTCTCTGGGGTTGCTCCCAATTGTCTTTCTACCCCGGTCCCTCAAGCATCTGCAAAAGGGCCTTGGTCCAGGTTTGGAGGCATTTAGAAGAAAGGCATAAGAAATTCTCAGGAGACTGATACAAAACCAGATAGATTGCTCCAAATTTTTGGCACATGCCAGAGAACTCATAAGAAGAGGAGGGATTGGTTATTTTATTTATTTATTCAAAACATTATTATTTGCAGTCAAGTCACAGCTGATTTATGGTGACCCCATAGGGTTTTCAAGGCAAGCGATGTTGGGAGGTGGTTTGCCATTGCCTGACTCCATGTCACGCCCCTGGTATTCCTTGGAGGTCTCCCGCCCAAATACTAGCCAGGGTCAGGGCTGAGATTATGTGGCTGGCCCAAGGTCACCCAGCAGGCTTCTGTGGCTCAAGTGGGGATTCGAACCTGGGTTTCCCAGGTCCTAGTCCGACACTTTAACCACTATACCACCCTGGCTCTCATTTAAGACATATATTCGCCCCCTTTCTACCTTGCCTAGGCTGGGTGAGGTTTGCCTCGTTTCCTACCCATCACAAAATAGGCACACCGCACAGTTTGCCCGTTTATGATGCACAGAGAAAAGAGATAACTCATAACTGGACATCTAGGAGGAAGCAGTGACCAGGGGATTCAGCGTCCGGAGAGAGAAGATCTACTGTGACAGTATATGAATAAATAAATAAATTTTATTTGCGGCTAATATGCCAGATAAGACAGATAAAACAGAAGCTGACCATGCAGAGTAGATGTTTACAACCAAGGCCAACAAAATTAGGAATCACCCAATTTTACACTTTCACAGATTAGAGAACATTGAGGCAACGTAGCTTCATTGCTACGGCACAATATTTTGCAACCTGGGTGGTGACTGGTGAAACTTTTGGGTCCATTCACCCTCCTCACCAGAGCCCATTTCCCTAATCAAAGGGTCAATAATATTGAAGCGGGCTGACTTGTAGAGGAGACATCTAAAAAAAAAATCATGCTCAATGGTTTCCAGCTCCCCTGGGTTACACGGGCAAAGTCTCTCCACCCTGGGGATCTTCTTAAATCTCCCTTCTAATGTGGCAGATGGTAGGGCTGCACATCTGGCCAGTGTACAAGCCCTCCTATGTGTGTTCCTTTCCAGGGAGTATAAATATGCAACTGGTGCTAGAATATACCTCGAATGTTGAGGTGCTATAAATGCAGGGGATCTCAAGAGATCCATTTGACCCTTAGTATCTTTCTTTCATTTATAGTTAGTCTAGCTTGGTCCATACCCATTTGCAAAAGTGCTGACGGAGCAAGTCCCAAAACTATTTAGTTTATCCCGTATAGCAATTATCTATCCTGACCTAAAGGAGTCACTCAGTACCAGTGGCAAAAGACCCCTAGGATTAAGTGACAGTATAAGAAGTGTCCTGGTTATGGAGCCTGGTCCTCCACGTTCCACAGCGTCATTTGGAGTTTATGCACAATGACAAGCCAATGTGCAAGATTGTTGCTGGGGCATATTCTCCACAATGTCCAGTGAAGGTACATTCTCTAGTAAGTTCACCACAAAACAGGAACACACATTATTTAACTAAAACCAGATCCTCTTGCCATGCGGGGTGGGGTGGGGGGAATCCTGTACATACAGCTACAGATGTGTACAGCTTCCTCCTATGGCTTGAATCTTGATTTGGAGTGAGGCCCATGGAAATCGATGTTATAAATTCAACAGCAATCCTAAAGTGTGCCGGCCAAAGCGTGCTTGAAATAAAGCGTGGTTGCTATCAGAAGAAGCAGCAGAAGAGTTGGTTACTCTATGTCGATTTTCTCTACCTTTTAAGGAGAATCAAACCGGCTTGCAATGAATCTGCTTCCCTTCCTCTCCCCACAACAGACACCTTGTGAGGTGGGTGAGGCTGAGAGAGTTTGGAGCGAACTGTGACTAGCCCAAGGTCACCCAGCAGGCTTCATGTGGAGGAGTGGGGAGACCAACCCAGTCCTCCAGATTAGAGTCCACCGCTCATGTGAAGGAGTGGGGAATCAAGCCTGGTTCTCCAGATTAGAGTCCGCCGCTCATGTGGACGAGTGGGGAATGAAACCCGGTTCTCCAAATTAGAGTCCACCACTCATGTGGAGGAGTGGAGACTCAAATCCAGTCCTCTGCCACTCTTAACCACTACACCATGCTAGTACTTAAAGCCACGCCTTGCTGGTCTCCGCAGAGGGAACTGGTTCTTCCCCCTTTCCGTGCAAAACTGTTCCTGCGGACAAAAAGATAAATAATGCCCATATGGTTCTTGAGAGGTGCAGGTAGCACGATCTCCCCACACACACGCACGCGCGCGCATGGTCAAGTCCAAGGCTAGCATTGGCAGGGTGGGAACGGCGCATTCATTTCGGTTTGTGCAAAGAGGTGAGCCCGGAAAATCTGCATGAGATGATTATGCATCGCAACCCAGCCCCGCCTGCTGGGTTCCTCCCCACCCCCTCCCCAAAGCACATTAAAGAGAAACAATGAAGCCTGATTGCCTTCTGCTCAAAGGAGGTTGGGTGGGATAAGGGGAACGTTTATTCTTTCTCCCCACAAATACACACACTCCAAAGAAGGGGGGTGGAATGACAGAGGGGATGGATTGATAGACAGACGGATGTATTATACAGCCGATCTCTATCATACGGTACCTGAGTGTTGATCATACATCACATCAGCCTAATATCGCTCGTTGTAGCAGTCAGTCATATATTATCTGTCAGTGATAAAGAATTTATTATTGGCTCTCTGGTATCTAGACGATCTACCCGGTTATTATTATTTTATAGCACTTGGAAGCAGACAAAAGGTCTCTTTATGCCCCCTCTCGCAGCAAGCCTCTGAGATGGGTTTGGTTGAGCTCGCAGTGCGTTCGGAGCCCTCCAGTGAGTTTCATAGCAACCAGACACGAAGGGATTGGAGGCAGATGAGAACATAAGAACCTAAGGAAAGCCCTGCTGGACCAGACCCAGGCCCATCAAGTCCAGCAGTCTGTTCACACGGTGGCCAACCGGGTGCCTCTAGGAAGCCCACAAACAAGATGACGGCAGCAGCACCTTCCTGCCTGTGTTCCACAGCACATAATATAATGGGCAGGCACATAAGGGCATAAGAAAAGCCCTGCTGGATCAGACCAAGGCCCATCGAGTCCAGCCGTCTGTTCACGCAGTGGCCAACTATGTGCCTCTAGAAAGCCCATAAACAAGATGACTGCAGCAGCATTGTCCTGCCTATGCTCCACAGCACCTAATATAATAGGCCTGCTCCACTGATCCTGGAGAGAATACATATGCATCAAGACTAGTATACATTTTGACAAGTAGCCATGGATAGCCCTATAGTCTATAAGAACATAAGGAAAGCCCTGCTGGATCAGACCCAGGCCCGTCAAGTCCAGCAGTCTGTTCCCACAGTGGCCAACCAGGTGCCTCTAGGAAGCCCACAAACAAGACGAATGCAGCAGCAGTATCCCACCTGCGTTCCACGGCACCTAATATAATAGGCCTGCTCCTCTGATTCTAGAGAGGTGTGCGTTATGACGAGTATCCGTTTTGTATAACCTCTCATTTTGTATAACCTCTCATTTTGACTTCTGCATATGGAACAAAAGCTTAGTCTCCTTTCTGTCAAAACTGTGCAAGTGATTTAAAAAAACCGGATAATTTGTTTACACGATGTCGTTTTTATTCAGGATTACATGTTTATTTTTTAAAAATTTATTTTACTGGATTTTTAGGCTGCTCTTCCAGACTAGGTCTGGCTCAGAGCGACTTAGAACCATTTAAAACAATTAAAACTGCCATAAGTTACCATAAAATTATCAGCAGTAATAAAAAAAACCATGCGCTTTCAATTTTAACAGCAATGATAACCCACAACCAAATAGCACTTCCACACATCTTAAATAATGCACTTGCAATGCACTTTGCAACTGGATTTTACTGTGAAAGGGCAAAATCCACTTGCAAACAATAGTTAGTGCATTGAAAGTGG
The DNA here is from genome assembly GCF_029931775.1 of Euleptes europaea. Lineage (NCBI taxonomy): Eukaryota > Metazoa > Chordata > Lepidosauria > Squamata > Sphaerodactylidae > Euleptes > Euleptes europaea. The sequence continues at coordinate 13,716,000 of NC_079331.1, read as the reverse complement.
ATTGAAAGTGCATTATTCATAGGGTTGCCAGGTCCCTCTTCGCAACCGGTGGGAGATTTTGGGGGCGGAGCCTGAAGAGGGTGGGGTTTGGGGAGGGGAGGGACTTCAACGCCATAGAGTCCAATTGCCAAAGCGGCCATTTTTCTCCAGGTGATCTGATCTCTATCGGCCGGAGATCAGTTGAATTAGCAGGAGATCTCCTGCTACTACCTGGCAGTTGGCAACTCTAATTATTCAGGATGTGTGACAGTGCTCTAGAATAACACCAAAATAAGACAATAGCGGGAAGCACAGCAGAGGCAGGTAGGAGGAGAAGGAGGGGAGGCCAGCCGGAATGGAAAACGGTCATTATCCACAACCACGTGCCTGGTGGAACAACTCAGTTTTACGGGCCCTGCAGGACCGTTTCAGATCCCGCAGGGCCCAAACCTCACTGGGCATAGTTTTCCACCAGGCTGGGGCCAGAGCCGAGAAGGCCCTGGCCCTGGTCGAGGACAGCCGGATATTTTTCAGGCCATGGATCATCAGTAGATTTTCTCCAGCTGAGCACAGAGCTCTTTGAGGGGTGTATCGGGAGAGGCGGTCCCGCAGGTACGACGGTCCCAGACTGTTCAGGGTGACGAGAGACTACATGTTCAAGGCTTCTTTTGGAGGGAGGGCTAATTTCCAGAAGGGTTGCGGTCTGAAAATTCTGCATCAGATAGCTACACTAGCTGTCCCACTAACCACATTTAAACATATATCCAAGCAACATACAGATTTTCCCTCTATCGTTAGTGATTTAATTTTAGCCTTAAAATTGCTGATACCGGGAAGAGGAGAATTTGGGTTGGACCATGATTCAGGGACAGAGAGTTCTTGCTAAGGCTGTTTCTTGTGATGTTTTCTTAGTAGAAATTACCCCCCCCCCAAGTTAGGGGAGAAGACAAGATCCTATATTTAGCCCCATCCACCACCACCACCAGGGCATCTCGGTGAGGGCATTTCTACTGGGGGAAGGGCTTATCTTACCCTAGAGCCCTGCAACCATCGCCCATTGTCCCCCATGGCTGCTATCTAAGGTTCAGCTACATGCCGAGAGGCGTTTAAAGACTACGCTACAAGTCAAGGGATCCAATCGCAGATCGCCAATGCAATGTATAGTTTGGCACTGAGGCCTCCTTTTCACAAACAGATGAGGAGGGAATAAAACAATGTTGCAGATGCATCAGTTCAGAAAGGAAGAGCTAGCACGAACACTTTTTGATTTTAAAAAAATCCCTGCACATAGGAGAGAGAGAGAGAGATTCTACTCCAATAGCATGTATGTTTTCTAAGTAAAGGAACTTCTTAAAAAAACATGGCAGTGCGTTCAGTCGAATGAGTCTCCATCTTTAGCCAGAAGCCTTACAACCCAGAAACAAGTTTACCAACTCATCTGTGAGTCTTACGCCTGAAACATGACTCAAACATTTCTTTAAGTTAATGAATTAATCCCCCTTTGCAAGCACCGGGTCATTCCTGACCCACGGGGTGACGTCGCATCCCGACGTTTACTAGGCAGACTTTGTTTTCGGGGTGGCTTGCCAGTGCCTTCCCCAGTCATCTTCCCTTTACCCCCAGCAAGCTGGGCACTCATTTGACTGACCTCGGAAGGATGGAAGGCTGAGTCGACCTTGAGCCGACTACCTGAAACCGACTTCCGTTAGCCTGTTTAAAATGTGTGTTTTCATCGGAGCTGTTCCCCACGTTCGGTGCTGAACGAGCTGCTCTTTAAAAGAAGCCTTTGTTCGGACAGGATTATTAACATGATTTCCCAGAATTGTAATTTTTTTTAATTTCCTGTGAATATTTGTTTATACCTCCACAAAAGGCCACTAATGCTGTTGCTAGAAAAGAAAGGCCCTTAAGCTAAAAACCAGCAACAACACTTTGATCAAGCAAACAGAAACTTTCGACAGATCAATAGAAAGTTTGGTGCGGCAATGACAACGACTGAACTCCATGGTGGAAGAAAGGGAGGAGACAAATGCTGTTATTAAATGTTATTATCGGTAATGAAAAGTGCTATCAAATCGCAGCCTATGGCAACCCCATAGGATTTTCAAGGCAAGAGACTAACAGAGGTGGTTTGCCAGTGCCTTCCTCTGCATAGCAACCCTGGTCTTCCTTGGTGGTCTCCCATCCAAGTACTAATCACAGCTGAGCCTGCTAAGCTTCCAAAATCTGATGAGATCAGGCTAGCCCCTCAACCATCCAGGTCAGGGGGGCAACGTTTTTTATTACCAACAGCGAAGTGGGTCGTGAAAGCAGTGAGACCGACCCATTCATAGAGGAGGTAGAAGAAGAAGAGTTGGTTTTTATATGCCAATTTTCTCTACCTTGAAGATGGAATCTGATGCGGAGCCTCACTGGCAAATCTTGGAGCTTGGAGGACAAGGGTCATACATACTGACATGAAACTAAGGCTTGTTGCTCATAACTGAATTGCTCAAATCTGTCCCCCAACAATTTGCCCTTTTTATTTTCAAAAACATTGAATCAATGCATTAAAATTTTTTATTAGAAATCTCAAAATACAGCATAAGCCAAACAGCTGCAACCATCTACTACTTCATTAATTTATCCATCCTTTCTCTATAGGGTGCCTCCATGCAAATCCAGATAGCTTACTTTTCAAAATAGTCCACTAAAGCTGCCAACTGGATTGTTCTCATCCCTTCTTAAACCTTGAGCTCACCCTGCCTAGGAGAAGACTTCCAGCGTTTGCTGCAGCAAATAAATTTAGCAGTGTCTCTTGGCACGATACATAAACCATCACAATATAATTTAACAACAAAATTTCAGACTCACCTAACCCTAACCTTCGACGCCTCTAACGGAGTTTTCAGTCCCATCCTTCCAAAAAGTTTGGGTGCTACAACATTTCTACCACATGAAAAAGTTGGATTTTTCTGCTTGACCAGAACTGGCATCTGTTAGACATATTCCGATATATTTTTGCCAATCCCCAAGGTCAAAAAAATGCCACTGATTTGCCAGTTTTCTCATGTTCACAAGTTTACTGGGAAGTGGAGAGACCCCTTCGTTGAGAAAGAAAGAGATCCCTTCATGTTCAGAAATTTCCACACATCTGGTTTCACTGAATAGCGGAGATTTGCCATTTGTAATACACTGTTTGCATTTCTCGCTAACTTTGTCAATTGATAATGCTAAGTAGGAAAAGGAAAAGCTGGATCATCAGACATGACCAGATTTTCAACTTTTATCAGCCTCTTGATATATGAGGCCTTGTTAGCTGAGAGATTCACAAACCTTTCACCTGGACATAGCTAAAAACATAGATTCTAATCTCCTTTTTAAAGACAAGCATCCTTATAAGGAATTACCCAATCACCACTGATCAAATTTACGTTCATTTATTTATTTGGAAATTGCTGATGCTGCCTCGCCAAGAAGAGTAATTCAGGTGGCTCACAAGTTAAAACAAATACAGTAAATAAAATAATAAAAAAACAAACAGAATTATTAATTTTTCTCCCTCTCCCATAATACTAGAACACGGGGTCATCTGCTAAAGCTGGAGGGTGAGAGATTCAAAACAGATAAAAGGAAGTGTTTTTTCACACAACGCATCGTTAAATTGTGGAACTCCCTGCCCCAGGATGTGGTGATGGCTGCCAGCTTGGAGGGCTTTAAGAGGGGAGTGGACATATTCATGGAGGAGAGGGGTATTTATGGCTATTAGTTAGAATGGATACTAGTCATGCTGCATACCTATTCTCTCTAGTATCAGAGGAGCATGCCTATTATTTTGGGTGCGGTGGAACACAGGCAGGATGGTGCTGCTGCAGTCGTCTTGTTTGGGGGCTTCCTGGAGGCACCTGGTTGGCCATGGTGTGAACAGACTGCTGGACATGATGGGCCTTGGTCTGATAAAGCAGGGCCTTTCTAATGTTCTTAATATTAACAACAAGCTAATGTCATAAAACAACACCGGGCATCCCAAAATTACATTCCTAAAAGTCAACAGGCTAACAGTAAATAGCTAAATCTGACAGGTCCTCTCAGTTAAAAGCCTGTGTAAAAGAGAAATATTTTGTCCTGGCACCTGAAATGTTTCTGTAAAGTGCCATCAAGTCGCAGCTGACTTATGGCGACCCCGGCAAGGGGCTTTCAAGCCAAGTGCTTAAGCAGAGGTGGTTTGCCCTTGCCTTCCTCTGCAGAGCCTTCCTTGGTGGTCTCCCTTCCAAGTACTGGCCCTGCTGAGCTTCTGGGAGCTGATGAGATTGGGCTATACCATGCTGCCTGCCTTCCTGGCACCCAAAATACATTAAGTTATATGCCAAGCAGAGACCTCAAGGGGGCATTCATGGAAAGCACCATAACTGGTGAGCTGAACATAGTGGTGAAGGTAAAGGTATTCCCCTGTGCAAGCATTGGGTCATTACTGACCCATGAGGTGACGTCACATTATGACATTTACTAGGTAGACTCTGTTTACAGGGTGGTTTGCCATTGCCTTCCCCGGTCATCTACACTTTATCCAGCAACCTGGGTATTCGTTTTACCGACCTCAGTAGTTGGATTTTACATGCCGACTTTCTCTACCTTTTAAGGAGAACCAAACTGATTTACAATCTCCTTCCCTTCCTCTCCCCACAACAGACACCTTGTGAGGTAGGAGAGGCTGAGAGAGTTCGGAGAGAACTGTGACTGGCCCAAGATCACCCAGCTGGCTGCATGTGGAGGAGTGGGGAAACCAACCCAGTTCTCCAGATTAGAGTCCCCCACTCCTAACCACTACAACACGCTGTGTATTGCCTTCCTAACTTTTCAATGCCATCACTTCGCGTGATCTGGACACTATACTTCTGTTGATGCAGCCCAAGACTACATTTGCCTTTTTAGCTACCGCATCACACTGCTGACTCATGTTCAGTGTTCGGTCTAAGACCCCAAGATCCTTTTCACACACTACTGCTCAGACAAGTCTCCCCATCCTATAATTAAGCATTTGATTGTTCCTACCTAAATGCAGAGCTTTACATTTGTCTTTGTTGAAGTGCATTTTATTAGTTCTAGCCCACTTCTCCAGCCTGTCAAGATCATCCTGCATCTTGGCTCTGTCTTCTACCGTATTTGATACCCCTCCCAATTTAGTATCATCTGCAAATTTAATAAGCATCCCCTCTATTCCTTCATCCAAATCATTTATAAAGATGTTGAACAACACAGGGCCAAGAACAGATCCCTGAGGACCTCCACTAGTCACTTCTCTCCAAGTGGATGAGGAACCATTAAGTAGCATTCTCTGGGTGCGATCTGACAACCAGTTGCAGATCCACCTAGCAATAATAGGATCTAAACCACATTTTCCCAATTTGTCAACTAGAATACTATGTGGAACCTTATCAAAAGCCTTACGGATCCATACAAGCCTACTGATCAATAGTACAACTTTGCATTAGGCAACCCACAACAATCCTTTTCCCATTTGGCTAGCGCCGTTGCGCATTTCATTACAGGATTCACCAAGCACTCTTCTATTTCCCAGTCCTCCTTCCTTCCTCCACTGCTTTCCCCTGGACTGAAATTTTGGGCTTAAGCTCCTCAGGGAAGGGACCCATCGCTGCAACATGGCATGACCATTAACTGCGTCATCACATAAATAATATTCACCGCATGAATTAATAACCTTCCAGCTTTACCTGACAAAAAATGCAAATGGATAAATTTTGGAAAAGCAAACTTACATCTGCCGTAAATGCTTGGTACGATAGGATGCGGGAAATTTTAATAGCTGACAAAATGATTGCACAAATTAAAGCTGAACAGCTTCTCTGTTCACTGTTAACTATATAGAAAAACAGATATCATTTGGCATGTGCTCTAAGACACACACATAGAATCAGTGATCATTTATCCTTTGCAAAAGTTATATGATATAGATAAAACACCATTGGTTTGCTTGTTCTTGCTACATTCGATCAACCTGCAGAAATTCTGCTTTCCTTGCTATATCATAACGTATTGTAAAAGAGGGCTGTACTTACCTTTTGTTGGTCTGAGCTGAAGAATGTTCTGCAAAAAATCAAAATAAAAAGTTTAAAACATACACCATCGGAGATCAAAACAAAGCACTTTGGGGGGGAGAAATGTAAGCTCATCTTGCTCGACAAAGCATGGCTTCGTTGCAGGATTTTTTGTTTAAAGGAGAGGTCCAGAAATAAATTCTTAGCTGAAAAGGGGGTTTGAGACCCCATGCTAATTCACTAGGTAACATGGGTGGCAACCAAATGGCAGGGTCTTTTCTGAAGCGGCACCTTGAGCTTGAAGACCTGATCGCAGTTCAGCAGGTACCAGTCTGCTGAGCTTTAGGCACCAGGTGAAAACATAAGTTTGTTCCCAGGCATTTTGTTGATTCTTCATTTTTTCCCCACATTGCTCTTCAAGTTCATGCTATTCTGTACATTTGATCTTTCGTGTTCCGAGTTTTAAAAAATGTTCTGATTTTTTTTTTTTAATCGCTGCTGTTTTTCGTAAGGAACTTTGCTACCTGCTACTGCTTGATGTTGGAAATATTTCTGTTGGTTTTTATCTGGTTTATTGGCCTCTGTTTTGATTATTATGTAATTTGCTGCCTCTGGAATTTTTAAACAGAGATTTATTTATTTGAGATATGGATAGTCCTGGGAATGAGCGCAATGTACTCTACACTTGCCCAGAATACATTTATGCTTACTTCTTAAATTCCAGGTTCCAGTCCTAGTTATTGAAAAGAGTTGAGGCCCGAGCATCATATTTCTGGGACCAATGCAAAAAAGACCTTGCTGTGCACACAATGGTACCCTCAGGGGTAGACAGGGGGTCTGAAAAGCCACAGCTAACTTCACAGATTTAGTACATGTTATCAATTAATTGGGGGGGAGAGAGAGAGATAAGGCCAGGGTCTAAAATCAGTTAACTGTACCTTAACATGTATGCCCACCCTCAATTCTATCTTATACATACAATCTTACATATCACCTAACAAATATATCTATCTATATACAGGCAGAGTATCCCTTATCTGGACATCCCATATCTGGACTGATCCGAATACTGGACGCTTCGAGCCAGCATGCAGGCAGATCCGTGCTGTCTGCTTTCAAAGTTTCCTTTCGCCTAAAAAAGAAATACAGTGTACACTGCATCATATGTGGGGACTGAAACCCTGCCTTTGTTCCTTTGTTGTTGCTCTTGTTTAACACCTGATGCCAGTATTCTGGTGAGATAGTTACACCTTTGCTTTCTGGTGGTTCAATGTCCACAAAATTATTAAAAATATTGTTTAAAATGACATTCAGGCTATGTGTGTAAAGTGTATACATTTCTGTATTTAGGTAGGAAAAATCAAATGCATAATTATAGGATGGGGGAGACTTGTCGTAGCAGTAGTGTGTGCGAAAAGGATCTAGAGGTCTTAGTAGACCAAACACTGAACATGAGTCAGCAGTGTGATGCGGTAGCTAAAAAGGCAAATGCGATCTTGGGCTGCATTAACAGAAGTATAGTGTCCAGATCACGTGAAGTGATGGTATCGCTTTACTCTGCTCTGGTTAGACCTCAACTAGAGTATTGTGTTCAGTTTTGGGCACCACAATTTAAGAAAGATGTAGATAAGCTGGAACGTGTCCAGAGGAGGGCAACAAAGATGGTGAGGGGTCTGGAGACCAAGTCCTATGAGGAAAGGTTGAAGGAGCTGGGGATGTTTAGCCTGAAAAGGAGAAGACTGAGAAGGGCTATGTTAACCATCTTCAAGTTCCTGAAGGGCTGTCATATAGAGGAGGGTGCCGAGTTGTTTTCTGTTGCCCCAGAAGGTCGGACCAGAACCAATGGGTTGAAATTAAACCAGAAGAGTTCCTGTCTAAACATCAGGAAGAACTTTTTAACAGTTAGAGTGGTTCCTCAGTGGAACAGGCTTCCTCGGGAGGTGGTGAGCTCTCTCTCCTTCCCTTGAGGCTTTTAAGCAGAGGCTGGATGGCCATCTGTCAGCAATGCTGATTCTATTAATTTAGGCAGACCATGAGAGGGAGGGCATCTTGGCCATCCTCTGGGCACTGGGGGTGTGTGAGGGAGGTAGTTGTGAATTTCCTGCATTGTGCAGGGGGTTGGATTAGATGTCCCTGGTGGTCCCTTCCAACTCTATGATTCTATGATAAATGAATTAGGATCACATTCCCAAGATATCTCATTATGTATCAAAACCAGGGTAGTGATTATAGATTAGAAGAGGTAGCCCACAAGGGTAAGGGTTGAGGGGGGTTGTATTGAGGTGAAGGCATTTAACAGTGTAGTTCTGAGAACACTTTCCTGGGAGGAGGAGGAGGAGGAGGAGGGGGAAGAAGAAGACAAAGAAGAGGAGTTGGTTTTTATATGCTGACTTTCTCTACCACTCAAGGGAGAATTAAACCAGTTTACAATCACCCTCTGTTCCCCTCCCCACAACAGACACCCTGTGAGATAGGTGGGGCTGAGAGAGCTCAGAGAGAACTGTGACTAGCCCAAGGTCACCCAGCTGGCTTCGTGTGTGGGTTGGTGGGGAAACCAACCCAGTTCACCAGATTAGCCTCCGCCGCTCGTGCAGAGGAGTAGGGGATCAAACCTGGTTATCCAGATTAAAGTCCACTGCTCTTAACCACTACACCATTCTCAAGCCCAAAGTAGGACTGCACTCTGCATCTAACTTGAACACATGAAGCTGCCTTATACTGAATCAGACCCTTGGTCCATCAAAGTCAGTATTGTCTACTCTGACCGGCAGCGGCTCCCCAGGGTCTCAGGCAGAGGTCTTTCACATCACCTCCTTGCCTAGTCCCTTTAACTAGAGATGCCGGGGATTGAACCTGGGACCTTCTGCATGCCAAGCAGAGGCCCTGCCACTGAGCCACAGCCACTTGGGAAGCACAGAACAGGCATGGCGGTTATTCCAGATTGGCAACCCTGGCATGGCAGGATTATTTTTTTACTCAGACGAATATGCACTAACGGGTGGCGCTGGTGTCAGATTCGGGGCTGCCGTCTAGAATCGGTGCCACCCTTACAGCACAGCCCTTGAAACCCATGGCTGCAATTCGGACGGCCTCCTTTGGAGCAGCCACAGCCTGAAACTCGCCCGAGCCGAGCCTCACCATTTAGGTCTCTCCCACTGTTTCCAGCGACACCCCCCACCCCCAATCCTTCTTCAATGCCATTTCAGACTTGTCCCAGACTGGCCTTTTCTTCTAATTTCTTTTCTCGTCTTTTTTTTCGGGGGGAGGCAAGCAAGCAAGCAAGCGGGCCGCCCGGCCTCCCCCCCTCCACAATTTGGCCACGTTTCCCCGCAAGCCCTCCCCCCCCCCCAGTTGGTGGAGTTTTCTGTACACAGAGACCCATAGAACTTTATTTATATATTTTTTTAAAACCCATAGAGGGATGGCACAATGGAGGTTTTATTCAAATTTGTTTAGGGTAGAGCGGATTTGCATGAAAAATGTGTGAGAAAAGCCGGCTCCAATGACCTCATCCCCAGCTGCCATTAACATTCAATTATATGGTGAATAGCAGCAATAGGAGAACCGGCTGCGACGTGCAGAGAATCCAGGCTGGGCCAGCAAAGTGTGAGAAACTGCTCCTTCCACCTTCCCCCCGCCCTTCCAGTAAGCCTCTCCCTCCTCTGGTGGAATGCAAAGAACAAGCCGGAGCCGCTAACCGGCTTCCAACACACACACACATACACAAACACACACACACTAGGACTGAAAAGCAAAGAGAGAATCTGAAACTTGCTCGCCCTCCCCCCAGGGCCATTTTATGGCATGGGTCCGATGGGCAAGAGCCCGGGGCCCCACGAGCATAGGGGCCCTATGCTAATCTGTGTATGTTAAGTGACTTGCCATAAATTATCGACCATTTACTTTTTTAACCATATTTTACCATATTTTTTACCATTTACCATATTATCGACCATTTACTTTTTATTCCTGTGAGTGGTTGTGGTAGGGGCCCCAGCACACTAGTTTGCCCAGGGGCCCATAATGCTGTTAAGACGGCCCTGCCTCTCCCCCCCCCCATAAAATGCCCCCAGACTTGCTGTTTGCATCACGGCCTGCGGTCTCCCGACCCCCACCAGTTCAGCCTGCACGATGTTCCTCCTCTCTCATAAGAACATAAGAACAGCCATGCTGGATCAGACCAAGGTCCATCAAGTCCAGCCATCTGTTCACAGAGTGGCCAACCAGGTGCCTCTAGGAAGCCCACAAGACGACTGCAGCAGCATTATTCTGCCTGAGTTCCACAGCACCTAATATAATAGGCCTGCTCATAAGAACATAAGAAAAGCTCTGCTGGATCAGACCGAGGGCCATCAAGTCCAGCAGTCTGATCTCACAGTGGCCAACCAGGTGCCTCTAGGAAGCCCACAAACAAGGCGACTGCAGCATCATTACCCTGCCTGTGTTCCATAGCACCTAATATAATAGGCCTGCTCCTCTGATACTGGTATGCATCATGACTAGTATCCATTTTGACTGTTAGCCATTGATAGCTCTATCCTCCATAACAACAGCCCTGCTGGATCAGACCAAGGCCCATCAAGTCCAGCAGTCTGTTCACACAGCGGCCAACCAGGTGCCTCTAGGAAGCCCACAGACAAGACGACTGCAGCATCATTGTCCTGCCTGTGTTCCAAGGCACCTAATATAATAGGCATGCTCCTCTGATCCTCTCCCCCGCCCCCAGAAAGTAAGTCTGCAAGCTGATGCTGATTGACTTGGGGGGGGGGGATGTGATGAAATCAAAAAGACTGAGTAAACCAAGATGGTCAGATAAAAAAAAAAAAAAAACAACCCCAAACTATATTAGAGTGGTATCTTTAAAAAAAATTAGGACCAAGCAAACAAGTCTGACACCTGAGCAAGCTTCTAAATTTCACAGAGCTCCTCATCAGGTTGTCAGGCGGGTTTAAAGGGATGGGGACGACGACAAGACAGGGCATACCCGAGAAAGCCCTGGTCTGCAATCGGAAGAGTGGCCAAAGGCAGAGGAGGATGTATACTGCAGGTTGAATTGTGGCAGGAGATGGCAAGTGCGGAAGAAGTTTTAAAAAGGCACCAAAGGGAATACAAGAAGCAGAATACACACACACACAAACCCACGAGCACCACTCATCAGGCCTCAATGCTGTACATGTGCATGGAAGTTTAAAAAAAATACTAAGCAAGGCTCTAGGAGGGGACATGTTCATGGAGAGGGCTATCCATGGCTACTAGTCAAAATGGATACTAGTCATGATGCAAACCTATTCTCTCCAGGCTCAGAGAAGCAGGCCCATTATCTTAGGTGCTGTGGAACACAGGCAGGATGCTGCTGCTGCAGTTGTCTTGCTTGTGGGCTTTCTAGAGGCATCTGGTTGGCCACCGTGTGAACAGACTGCTGGACTTGATGGGCCTTGGTCTGGTCCAGCAGGGCTTTTCATATGTTCTTATGCGGTGATGGCTGCCAACTTGGAAGGCTTTCAGAGGGGAGTGGACCTGTTCATGGAGGAGAGGGCTATCCATGGCCACTAGTCAAAATGGATACTAGTCTTGATGCATACCTATTCTCTCCAGGATCAGAGGAGCAGGCCTATTATATCAGGTGCTGTGGAACACAGACAGGATGGTGCTGCTGCAGTCGTCTTGCTTGTGGACTTCCTAGAGGCACCTGGTTGGCCCTTGTGTGAACAGACTGCTGGACTTGATGGGCCGGGGTCTGATCCAGCAGGGCTTTCCTTATGTTCGAAAGCTTTAAGAGGGGAGAGGACATGTTCATGGAGGAGAGGGATACTCATGGCTACTAGTCAAAATTAATACTAGTCGTGATGCAGGGATGGTGGTATCAAAGAGTGAGAGCTTTAATGGTGGGACCCCCATTAACTATGCGGAGGGGAAGCAGTGGTCTCTTTTTACACCCCACCCGAATAAAGATGGTGAGTTGCATCACTGGGGGGGGGGTTGAAAGGGCGGTGAGGACCCCTCCCTCAATGAACATCGGTGTGAGACGCAGGCATCCCCCTCTGCTGCCTGCTTTTGCATTCATTTGAGAAACGCCAGTCCCCCACTCCTCTCTTCCCAGACGGGCCGCCCCGAGGTGCCCCCTCGGTGGTTCTCAGGCCGTCCCGGCCCCAGACAAAGTCCCCCCTCCCACACCCCACACCCCCGCCTCCAAGTTCAAGTTCAGCCAACAGGCGCTGGGCCACGGGCCTCTCCGGTCCAGCCTTTTGTTCCCCCTCTGACAATCGCTCTTTCTCCAGGCTTCATCCCCCACCCCACCCCCATCTATCCATCCCCGCTTTCTTTCCTTGGCACCGTTTGGCCGCCTCAGCTGCAAACCACACAGCCCGGCTCCTTGGTTCTCTAAGCACTCCAATTACCCTGCCCTTTTCCCACATCTCTCTATCTCTCTCTTCCCCGCCTGGGTATCTGGCTCTGCCCACTCCGAAGATGTAGAGGCTGGAGGTTGCTTGCACCAGCCCTGCCCCAGTTCCCGGGCCTTCTGCAAGTTGAGCTTTTAAAAAAAGCATCCTGGGCAACTTAAGTCTCATTCTTTAAAAGCCCAAGAATTGTTTTAAAAAAAAATTAAAGGGAGAGGCAAATTTGGGTTCCCCCCCAACTTCCAACGCAGAGCCAGAAACTGCACCCAGGTAAGGAGAAAAAATCATTTCCATTTTCCCCCTTCTCTCTGTCTTCCTCTTTCTTTCAAAATGTCATTCTCCACTCTGGCCTCTGTGTGCCCCCCCCCCTCAAAAAAAGTCCAGCTGTTCTGGGGATGGGGTGCATGGAAGAGAGCTCAGTTGCCCCCACCACCCCTCCCTCCCCAACCCAAGAACGCCAGCAGCATAAATGCGATCTCTGTGTTCCGCGGAAGGGTCACTTTTTTTAACCTGGGACCAAAGAGAAGTCTACCAAGTGTAATAAAGAAGGGCAGTACCCTTGGCGGTCAACCCCCCCCCCCTTGGGTGTTGGCCGTAAGATTACCAGGGTCTGGTATCACTGTCAAGGGTGGGCTGGGTGGGGACAGAGCCTACTCCTTCAGGGGTGGAAGGGAGGTCAGAAGAGGGTCAGAATGTTAAAAGCAGGACACAATGGGGCATTGCCTGACTTGCTGGGGGCTAGAGCTGAAGGGTGTGTGTGCTTGTGGCCAATGAGCGCTGATAGATCCATCCTCCTTCTATGCAACCTCTCTGTTATCTTTCCCCCACTTTAAGAAACGACCCGGGACATCTCCGAAACTTGAACAAGCGTTTGCTTTTCTCCGGTTAATCTCCTGAAGGAAGGTTCCTCCCCATAGCCTCTTTTTGTGAATGTTTGGGGGAAAACTAGGCGCTCACAGCTAGGCACAAAAAAAAGGAAACACAGAGAGACAGCCAGAAAGAGACGGACCGGTTGAGCCGTACTAGACCTACGGCCTTTTCCAAAACTAGACCTATGGCCTTTTCCAAAACTGCTGGATTCAGAAGGTTCTTTTGAAGACAGCGATATTCTCTAAATAATGACAGATGGTGATGATCTTAACCTTTTCTGTCTGGCGACCTTTCCCCGTTGTAGCATCTAGCAAAATGAAACTGGTGGAGAAAAGGAGTCGGGGGGGGGGGGAATGGGTAATAAGGAGAAAGCTAAATTATATCCTGATGGGTTCCCCTTCCTCCTTCTTCAATGACAAATGAAAAGTTTGGGAGAACTGGCCCAAGACATAGGGAAGCAGAAACATTCCTTCCAAAGAAACATGTTGTCTTTAATTTAATTTATAATTTTTTTGCAAATAGAGTGATAGTGCATTGTATAGCCGTACGGTATTCAGCTCCAATGGCATAGCTTTTGTTTCTGTACACAGATAAGTGCACGGTTGAATATTCCTTGTATTTATCTCTTTTTTAAAAAAATTCTGTTCAATCCTTGAGACTTTTGATATGGTCCAGGGCTTCATGATTTTTTACCTTCCAGCCTCCTGTGAAGTAGGATACTATCAGTGCAACCCAAAGCAGAATCCCACCTTTCTAAGTCCACTGCATTCAAAGGACTTACAAGGGTGTCTCTGCACCCTTCTGTGTGAGCAGACTGCTGGACTTGATGGGCCTTGGTCTGATCCAGCAGGGCTTTTCTTATGTTCTTATGAGCATGCCTATCTAGGAGCTGTGGAACACAGACAGGACAATGCTGCTGTAGTCGTCTTGTTTGTGGGCTTCCTAGAGGCAATTGCTGGACTTGATGGACCTTGGTCTGATCCAGCAGGGCCTTTCTTTCTTATGCTTAGGAGGGCTCTGCAGATGACTGTCTTGACAAATAAGACTATCCAGGGTAAAATGGGAGAGAAAGGTTCGAGGTTGTCCAGTGAATGTGTGGGTCAGCTACAACCTGAATGGAAGTTGCCTATTTCTGATCAAATCCATGCTACGTCGGACCCCATTGTCACTCTTCAAAGAGCCAGTGTTGTGTAGTGGTTACACTTGAGTGTGTGTTTGTGTGTGTGTTCACAGTCATTCAGAGGCAGTTTGCCATTTGCCTGCCTCCACGTGAGCTAAGAGTTCGGAGAGAACTGTGACTGGCCCAAGGTCACCCAGCAGGCTTCATGTGGAGGAGTGGGGAATCGAACCAGGTTCTCCAGATTAGAGTCCACTGCTCTTAACTACTACACCATGCTGGGGTTGATATCCACTGGATGGCCTTGGTTCAGTCACTGTCTCCCATTCTAATATATCTCACAGGGAAAAATAAGGGATCATCTCTCTCCATGTATGGTAGGCATTGCTCCTCAGCAATGCCTTAGAGGACGGGTAGGATACACGTATGAGGAATGGATAAATAAAGAGGGTGAGAGACAGTATGATGTAGCAGTTAGCATGTCAGACTAGGATTTTGGAGAATACTGTTAGCTTCTTTGGGTCCCCAAAGGGGAGAAAGGCAGTGTATAAATGAAATAAATAAATAAATCTGCTGTTCTTAAAATACTACCTCCAGCACCTGTAAGGACAACCAAAATTGTAGATGGATTTCCACCAAAAATTCCGTTTTCTCAGCTCCCATTTTTTTTAAGGGAGAAAATTATTGACAATCCCAAATAAACCCAGTTCCATGTGCATTTTCACTGCACACTGCTTACTAAACAGTTTGGTTTAATTTAGGCCACAGATACATATTAAGTGATTGAAATATGTGTATTAGACTTTTTGGTCCTGGAAGATACCTTTCTCGATTCAAAGCAGCTTGCCATAATAGAATTAGCTAAAAGGTGATAAATCGTAAAAAAAAAACCAAAAAAAAAAAACCACTTATTTTAAAAGCATTTAACACCCCAGAACAACAAATAGCTTAACCAATATAGCAAATCATCAATGGCTCAGCAGCAAGTAGCAGGTAACAACAAATTAACCTGTTAACGAATCTCTTTAAGTGTTTCCAGAAAACTAAGACAGGCAGTGCAAAGTGACTTCCACAGACAAAGGAACTACAGAAAATCTCCCATCCTGTATAACTGCCCACTTCAAATAATCTCACTGGCCAGATAGGCTCATGTTGGAGAACACAGGCCTTAATATTGTTTTGTACTTGCGTTTAGATTACGGTTACACTGCATCATGGGTTTTGTGGTTATAAAGCTTGTGCACCAACATTTTAAACCAAAACATGGATGTCAAAACAGGATGTTCCAGGATAGGCTGATATTAATGGGAGCAGGTCTGATGAAGTCGGCCAAAATATCATTAGAGCCCAGATATTGCAAATAATAATAATAATAATAAAATAATTTGTTGCAGCATTGAGACCTCTAAAGTTTTTCAGAACTTTCAAAATGGCCAAGTGTCTCTAAATAAAATTGGACAGTTCCTACAAATGTACGAACACCACAATTTCCATTTTCTAAACAATGCAAATTTTAAAAATCCAGCAATGGGACTGTTTTCTTCTAAAAGCCACCCACTGGTTCAGAATTAAGGCATCCTATAGTCCAAACTATATCATAATCCCCATGAAATCGCCGTGGCTACCTCTCACAAACAACCGGAGAAAAGATCAAACTCACACTTTAGAATCACTGATCCTTGACAGTGGTTTTCAAATGTCCTTCAGTAATTCATTTGACGTTCGTCAAGAAACCTCCTGCACATTGCAAAAGCCTTACTTTAGGGTATGGGGAACGCTGGTCAGCTATTAGCTAAACTAGTGGCCAATAGTACAATCCTAAAGAGAGTTGCTTCCAAAATATTGTCAAAGGCTTTCACGGTCAGAGTTCATTGGTTCTCGTAGGTTATCCGGGCTGTTGCTTCCGTTTAAGCCTATTCATTTCAATGGGCTTAGAGTGGAGCAACTCTACATAGTATTGCGTTGTAAGACACTGTCCACAGACATCTTTGGTCTGAATCTCGCCTCCGCCATGAGCTGGTGAGGTGGCCCTAAATCAAGACACCCCTCCTCTGCTTTAGTGCCCATCTACAATATGGGGATAATAATTCTGACCTACCTTAAATTGTGGTTGCAAGAAGAGAAACTACTTGCAAAGAAATAACAGAGAAGGGGGAGAGAAGGAAGGAGAAAATGATAGGAGGATCAGATAAATGAGGAGGAAAGCAGATGTTATCCATCTTTGTTTTCTATTTTCGTCTTCTTTTTCCTCCTTTTTTTTGGGGGGGGGTCCAGAAACAGCCTTAACAACACTTAACAACACTATATGACAACCACGGTTGTTGGCTTGGATCAGGGAGTCCTGGGTTCAAATCCCTGCTTGTCATGGGTTGCCTTGGGCCCATCGTCCTCTCTCAGCCTAACCTAACTCTCAGGTTCTCTTTTCCTTCTTCTTTTTTTAATCCTCACAACTGCCCAGTAAGGTAGTTTAAGGCTGAGAGGTCTAAAGTCATCTAGTGAGTTTCTTGCCTTGGTGGGAATTCGAACCTGGGTTTCCCAGTTCCTAGCCCGACACCCTAGTTGCCCCTTTGACTCTGATATATAGACATATCTCAGGTGAAGGCTTTCCCAGGGTATAGCAATGGCTTGAAAGTTTCAGCAGCCAGACTGGAGCTCAAAGGCATAGAAGCAGAACTGGGAGGGCCGCACCCCTCCTACGACGACTCATTCACCCATGCAGCAACCCCTCATACAAATGAGAAACATGCATTGTGAACCCAGCCACCTTTTGGGTTACATGCCCGCTGAGTTGGTTTTTATACGCCGATTTTCTCTGCCACTTAAGGGAGAATCAAACTCGCTTACAATCACCTCCCCCTCCCCACAACAGACACCCTGTGGGGTAGGTGGGGCTGAGAGAGCTCTTAATAGAACTGTGACTAGCCCAAGGTCACCCAGTTGACTTCGTGTGTAGAAGTGGGGAAACAAATCCAGTTCACCAGATTAGCCTCCGCCAGTCATGTGGAGGAGTGGGGAATCGAACCCGGTTCTCCAGATCAGACTCCACCGCTCCAAACCACCATTCTTAACCACTACACCACACCAAGTTTGACCCTGCAGGGGTTGGAGAAACACACAGATATGTTTTTTTTTAAAAAACACCCCAAGGTTGATTGAGTCCAGCATTCTATCCCTAGAACTGGAGAGCTCACAGGCCTGTCTCTCCAGCTCTCTCCAGCACCTGATAGACTGCCTCTGGATCCAGAGGTTTCCTTTTGCTGCCTTGGCTAACCCTGGTGGCCAGCTACCCCGCCTGTCAGTTGAGCAATAAACAAAGCGCAAGTGTGTGTGAGTTCAGTCTCCAGAGACAAGGGCATCTCAAGAAAACACCCTGCAAAGCTCTCTGTGGAAGACAAGGCGAAATGCAGAGGGAATTTCTTCCACAAGGAAGAAGAAGAGTTTGTTTTTATATTCCGATTTTCTCTATCTTTAAGGAGTCTCAAAGTGGCTGACAATCGCCTTCCCTCCTCCTCCCCACAACAGACACCTTGTGAGGTCGGCGGGGCTGAGAGAGTTCGGAGAGAACAGTGACTAGCCCAAGGTCACCCAGCTGGCTTCGTGGGGAGGGGCTGTGGCTCAGCGGTAGAGCATGCAGAAGGTCCCAGGTTCCATCCCCGGCATCTCCAGTTAAAGGGACTCGGCAAGTAGGCGATGTGAAAGACCCCTGCCTGAGACCCTGGAGAGCCGCTGCCAGTCTGAGTAGACAATACTGACTTTGATGGACCCAGGGTCTGATTCAGTATAAGGCAGTTTCATGTGTTCATGTGTAGGAGAAGGGAATCATGCCCTGTTCTCCAGATTAGAGTCGACTGCTCTTAACCACTACACCATGCTGGAAGAAGAGGAGGAGGAGGAGGAGGAGGAGGAAGAGGGGGAGGGCCAGGAAATATCTACGGTGTGCAGGAAGCGACATTTCACTTCACCCACTCATAGCATAGCCCTCCTTTCTGCAGGGAAATGGACAAATTAAAGTGGGAGTTGGCGTGGCAGATGCCAGCTTTGCAGGAGGCGTCCAAGGGAAGCGAAGCCCGTTGCCACTTGCAGCCCCATTGGCAAGCTTCCCCCCTCTCATTCCACATGGGTTTGGGATCAACCCTGGTGGGAGTCCCCGTTTTTGCATGGTGCAAGGATGCCAGTCAAGTCTTGGCAGTGTTGCCCCTCCCAAGGAAGGAAGGAGCTGTGGTGATTTCCTTGTCTGTCTCTGATCAGAAGCTGATTCTGCTTTATTCAGCTTCGGTGCTTCCTTGTCTCTTATGCTGGACTCCATTGTGTGTGTGTTTGTGTGTCGCTTCTGACTCATGGCGACCCTATGAATATACGTCCTCCAAAATGTCCTATCTTCGACAACCTAAATGTCCTATCTTTGAGAGCCGGCATGGTGTAGTGGTTCAGAGCGGTGGTTTGGAGCGGTGGAGTCTGATCTGGGGGGCCGGGTTCGATTCCCCACTCCTCCACACGAGCAGCAGACTCTAATCTGGAGAACCGGGCTCAATTCCCCATTCCTCCACATGAAGCCCGCTGGGTGACCGTGGGCTAGTCACAGCTCTCTCAGCCCCACCTACCTCACAGGATGTCTGTTGTGGGGAGGGGAAGGTAAGGTGATTGTAAGCCGGTTTGATTCTCCCTTAAGTGGTAGAGAGAGTCGGCATATAAAAACCAACTCTTCTTCTTCTGCTCAGGTCTTGCAAATTGAGGGCCATGGCTTGAGTCAATCCATCTCTTGAGTCAATCTTGAGTCAATCCATGTCTTGTTGGGTCTTCCTCCTCTCCTGCTGCCTTCAACTTTTCCCAGCATGATTGTCTTTTCCGGTGACTCTTGCCTTCTCATAATGTGACCAAAAAACGACAGCCTTCAGTTTAGTCATTTTAGCTTCTAGGGTCAGTTCAGGCTTGATCGGATCTGTAACCCACAGATTTGTTTTTTGGGGCAGTCGACAGTATCCGTAACACTCTCCTCCAACACCCCATTTCATACTGCACATTTACAATGCAATCCTAAAAAAAACACTTGCCGGGGAACAAGCCCCATTAAATGGCCCATTCCGAAAAGACCTATTTAGGATTGCTCCATCTGTCTATCTCCATAGTCTACGCATTTTGACACAGCATTTTCTTTTTTAAAAAAGAGAGAGAGCGCCGTAGATCCTCCCTCTGGCGCTGCATTTGCGCCACGGTGGGGAGGGGAGGATGCGGGATAAGATGCAGAAGAGGAAAATACGCGCCACCCCTCCCCCGTTTTGACGCTCTTTCCCCGTCCCCATTCATAAATCGAGTGAACGAAACGGCCCCCAGAAGCAACCGAGGTCTTTCCAGCTAGTCCAGAATCTGTTTTATTTAATCTGCCTATTCTGCGGCTCCATGATATCCTACTGAATCTCTCTGTGCGGGGATCCTGTGCTCTGCCCTGCTGGCCTGTTTATCATCATCATCATCATCAGTAAGATCCCTGGCCAATCAGGCCTGGAGAGAATTTGCTTCTCGGCCCCCAAAGGTGGCTATATTGGCATTTCCCTGGGTGGCAGGGGCTGTGGCTCCGTGGAAGAGCCTCTGCTTGGCATGCAGAAGGTCCCAGGTTCGACCCCCACCTTCTCCAGTTAAAAGGACCAGGCGAGGAGGTGATGTGAAAGACCTCAGCCTGAGACCCTGGAGAGCCGCTGCCAGTCTGAGTAGACAATACTGACTTTGACGGACCAAGGGTCTAATTCAGTAGAAGGCAGGAAGCTTTATGTGCTCATGTCTGAACCAGGGGTTTGAATGTCCCTTTAAATGTATGTGAGCAGTGAGAGCCAAGCCCTTCCTCCCCCCACCCCCTCATCATCTGCCTAAGGTTATAAAATCAGCACTGCTGACAGATGGCCATCTAGCCTCTGCTTAAGAACCTCCGCAGGAGGAGAGCTCACCACCTCCCGAGGAAGCCCGTTCCACTGAGGAACCGCTCTTAAATGTCAGGAAGTTCTCCTAAATGATCCAGGATTGAACGAGTTACTGGAGAATTTAGTTGGTAAAGCCTTTCTTGTATTGGACCACTGCAGGCAGGGGAGCCTACATTTCTCCATTACGAAAAAATAAAAATAAATCCTGCGTGTGGAAAGCTAGCACTTCAGGCAGAAAGCTTTGTAGCAATCTCCTCCCTGGTGTGATGGTTTACGGCATGTGTAGCGTTCAGTATAAGAAGGGGTGGGTTTTAAAACATACGGCACAATCTCCCATCAAGTCCCACCACTCTGCAGTCTAATTCGGTTTAAATGTGGATCTGTTCCACGGAATTCAATTGCAGCCAAGTGAAACGGTTTAGGATTGGGCTGCAGTAGTTTCCAGCTACAGTTTAAAGATTCGCATTGTCCTACATGCTTTTTAAAAAGCAAAGAATGGATGTATGGGCGGAACCCCGCTTTTAAATCGCATCCCTGGAAGGAAAATTGCTTTTCGTAGAGCAAAGCATAACACTGGATCGTTCTATCGACTCACTGAATTCCAAAGATTTTAATCCCAACCTGTGATAACATTCGCACACAGATTTATACATACCCTTCTAAACACACGTGTAGCAAAAAGGCACCCGTCTATGTTACTGTATGATAAAGAATTCCCGAGCTGATGGTGTAGGAATCAGGCTGTAGACTGGATTCCCCCATTCGTGGGTGGGGGGGAGGCTATTATATAGCGCTGCAATCGGGCGTTCGCGAGATTTGCGTGCAAAATATTCCCTGGAAGGCCGTCATATCGGTTGCAACACTTTAAGGCCATTTATGCCTGGGAGGTTTATGCCTTGGATTTGCCGTCCTCTAGATGCACATTTCCCCCATCCACCAATCCAAATCTTCAAAACTCAGCAATAAACCCCTATGCAGAGTTTTGAGAATTCGGATGGGGGGAAATGTGCATCTAGAGAGTGGCAAATCCAAGGCAAAACCTCCCATGCATAAATGGTATTTCTTTCCTGATTTTTAGAGGAGGGGGCTTTCATTGGTACGTCGACTGCCGCAGAAAGAAGGAAAAACAGAAAGAATTCCAACCTCATTTTCTCAGATTCGACCTTTATTTCCTTTCCCCCACACACACCTTTCACTTTTCCTTTTCTCTCTCTTCCTAACCCAGCTGCCGAAATTTAAGACTCCATCCAGCCAACCTTAAGCACTTCTGAAGTCTCATCTCTTTTAATGGGAGAGGGCGCGACCGTTCATTATTTTTCTATTGTTTGATCGGAGGCGAGTCCCAGTGACATTAATGGGAAGTTACTTCCCCAAAAGGCGTTTTCCCCTTAATTTCACAGGGATGGTCGATTCAAAGGTGTCGAACTTTGGGTGGGAGATTGTTAGATTCCTTTGGGCAGAGACCCGTAAAGGAGGGGCTGTGGCTCAGCGGCAGAGCATCTGCTTGGCATGCAGAAGGTCCCAGGTTCAATCCTCGGCATCTCCAGTTAAAGGGACTAGGCGAGTAGGCGATGTGAAAGACCTCTGCCTGAGACCCTGGAGAGCCGCTGCCGGTCAGAGTAGACATTACTGACTTTGATGGACCAAAGACCTGATTCAGTAGAAGCCAACTTCATGTGTTTCATGTGACCTCCACACGGGCACGCACATATGCATACACAGTCGTGGTTTCGAAATACTGTTCTCAGCTGCCAAACTCTAATAATACGCATGATACCCCATTTCTGTCGCTTCCGACTCATGGGGACCCTATGAATCAGTGTCCTCCAAAATGTCCTGTCTTTGACAGCCTTGCTCAGGTCTTGCAAATTGAGGGCCGCGGCTTCCTTTATAGAGTCAATCCATCTCTTGTGGGGTCTTTCTCTTTTCCTTTATACCACTTGCGAACTTCCTAGCAGTATCCGACCGGGAGCCATCGAAAGCGGGAGGAGCTAGATCCAGATGGGCGCTTGTGTTTGCGTCCTTAAGGCTTTCCTGGAGATTTTATTTCCCTAGCTTTGTGCATTAAAACTTCCGTGTGTGTGTGTGGTGTGATGTGGTGTGTGTGTGTGTAAAGTGCCCTCAAGTCACAGCCGACTTATGGCGACCCCTTATGGGGTTTTCAAGGCAAGAGACGTGCAGGGATGGTTGGCCATTGCCTGCCTCTGCGTAGCGACCCTGGACTTCCTTGGAGGTCTCCCGCCCAGATACTGGCCAGGGTCCAGGCTGAGAGCGTGTGACCGGCCCAAGGTCACCCAGCAAGTTTCCACGCAAAGGGGGGATTCGAACCTGGGATTCCCAGATCCTAGTCCCACGTCTTATTTATAGACGTGTGGAACTACTCCCGCGTTCCTGCAGGGGAGAACCAGATTGCAGGCAGGGGAGCCTTTTCTTCTCCAGTCAAAATATTATAATAATAAATCCTGCATGTGGAAAGCTAGCGCTTCAGGCAGAAAGCTTTATGGCAATGCCCCCCCCCCTTGGTGTGATGGTTTACAGCTTGCGGAGGGTTTAGTATAAGAAGGGGTGAGTCTTAAGAAAGATAGCACCGTCTGCCATCTGAAAGAGGAAGTCCCACGATTTCCTGTAGTCTAATTCGGTTTAAATGTGGATCTGTTCCACGGAATGCAGCGACGTGTATAAATGCGTCCCACGTTCCTCAAGGGGAGAGCCAGACTGCAGGGCAGGGGGCCCTACCCTTCTCCCTTGCAAATATAATAATAATAACCTGGGTTTCCCAGATCCTAGTCCGAGGCCTTATTTGTAGACGTGTATAAATATGTCCAGCGTTCCTGCAGGGGACAACCAATCCGAACTAAACAACAATCCGCATTTTCACACACACCACGGCCATTCATGCCCGGGAGATTTTGCCTTGGATTTGCTGCTCTCTAGATGCACATTTTTTTCCCATCCGAATTCTCAAAACTCTACATGGGGGATTATTTTTGGAGTTTTAAGAATTTGGACGGGGAAAATGCGCATCTAGAGAGCGGCCGGTCCAAGGCAAAACCTCCCCGGCGTAAACGGTCCACAAGGTAGACCCCCGCCACTCAAAACTCCGAATAAAACCCGCATATCGACACGCCCCCCCCCTCCAAATTCGTCAGGCTGGTCGGAAAAGATCATGTTTCTCTCCCCATTAAAAGGGAGGCGTCCGCTTCTGCGCCTCTTCCCAGCCTCCGAGGCCGTCCCCGGCTCGCCAAAGACGACCCCGCTTCTGTGGCTACGGTGGGGCTGGCGGCGCGCGGTGGGGCGGCTATCGCCTGCTCCCGAGAAGGAACCCGGGCTCTCCGCCAACTGCTTTTTTTTCCGGGTTAAAAACGACAGCCCCCCACTCCGGGATTTCCCACAGGGTGAACACATGAAGCTGCCTTCTACTGAATCAGACCCTCGGTCCATTAAAGTCAGTATTGTCTACTCTGACCGGCAGCGGCTCTCCAGGGTCTCAGGCAAAGAAAGGTCTTTCCCATCACCTACTCGCCTAGTCCCTTTAACTGGAGATGCCGGGGATTGAACCTGGGACCTTCTGCATGCCAAGCAGAGGCTCGACCACTGAACCACAGCCCCTTCTCCAAGGCTTTCCAGGGTCTACTTGCCTGGTCCCTTGAACTGGAGATGCCGGGGATTGAAACTGGGACCTTCTGCATGCCAAGCAGATGCTCTACCACTTAGCCACAGCCCCTCCCCTATGAACACACATGAAACTGCCTTCTACTGAACCAGACCCTTGGTCTATCAAAGTCAGTCTTGTCTACTCAGACCGGCAGCGGCTCTCCAGGATGTCAGGCAGAGGTCTTTCACATCACCTTACTTGCCTGGTTTCTTTAACTGGAGATGCCGGGGATTGAACTTGGGACCTTCTGCAAGCCAAGCAGAGGCTCTACCACTGAGCCACGGCCCCTCCCCTATGAACACACATGAAGCTGCCTTCTACTGAATCAGCCCCTTGGTCCATCAAAGGCAGGATTGTCCACTCAGACCGGCAGCTGCTCTCCAGGGTCTCAGGCAGGGGTCTTTCACGTCACCTCCTTGCCTAGTCCCTTTAGCTGGAGATGCTGGGGATTGAACCTGGGACCTTCTGCATGCCAAGCATGCTCTGCCACTGAGCCACAGCTCCTCTTCTCCCCCCCGTCTCCCCCGTGGGGCAACTCCTCTGCCATCTGGAGAAGTCCTGATGCTTTCGACAAGCTGGACTGAGTTGCGGGGTGGGAAGGAAGGGAGAGAGAGAAGCAGGTTGCTGTTGAAACGCAGCTGCTTACTGTCTGGGAGGAAGGGGAAGGGGATGGCGTGCCCCCCCCACCTGCCTGGCCGGAGACGCGCGGACCCCCCCCCCCCCAATCCTGTGCGCGCGCCTGGCCAACAGGGCGCAACGGAGCCCATCCTCCCTGGGCTAACACTGGCGCCGATAGAGGAAGGTCGCCGGCTGCGGCTTCTGGCTCCTCTGCGCCACCAGCTGCGCCTTGCAAGCGTCGCCTCTCCTGCTCAGCAGCGCAAGTTGCGCGCTGGCTGCCTCCGGTAGGGGGGGAGAGGAAGAGAAGGACAGCCAGGGGACGGACCGAGGGTCTGATTCAGGATAAGCGCCACCCTTGGCTGGATCGCGCCCCCCCCCCCTCCTCTGGATCACCTGCCTCCAAACAAGGGGGGTGGAGAGAGAACCAACAAGCACCCTTCCTTTCCCAGGCCGCCATTTTGTAGCAGGTGCCATGCCGAGCCGTGGGGAGGGGCCGTGGCTCAGTGGCAGAGCATCCCCTTGGCGTGCAGAAGGTCCCAAGTTCAATCCCCGGCATCTCCAGCTAAAGGGACCAGGCGAGTAGGTGATGGGAAAGACCTTTGCCCGAGAGCCTGGAGAGCCGCTGCCGGTCTGAGTAGACAATACTGACTCTGATGGACCCGGGGTCTGACTCAGTATAAGGCAGCTTCATGTGTGCATGTGTTCATGCCGTGCCATGCGCTATCGGAGAGCCGGCCGCCCCATTGGACAGCGCACGGGGCGCTCCCTGCCTCTCTCTCTTTCCCTTCTCGAAGGGGGGAGTGGATCTTTCATAGCCGTTTATGTGATGGGGTGGGGGGGGGAGAGACTGGAAGGGGGAGGGGATGGAGCGAAACCCTCCTCTCTGTGAGCCACGTTGGGAAATATATTACCTAGACAGCTCCGCGCGGTTCCCATTGACAGAGATAAACATGCAAATGAGGCAATTTGCATGCTATTAACATGACGCAGATTGGGGAGGGAGGCGTGCAGGGCAGGAAGGAAGGAAGGAAGGAAGGAAGGAAGGAAGGAAGGAAGGAAGGAAGGAAGGAAGAAAGGAAGGAAGAAAGGAAGAAAGGAAGAAAGGAAGAAAGAAAGAAAGAAAGAAAGAAAGAAAGAAAGGAGGGAGGGAGGAAAGAAAGAGAGGGAGGGAGCAATTAGCCATTCAGAAGGGAGACTCAAGTAATGAATACGAGCCAAGGAAGGAAGGAAGGAAGGAATTAGCCATTCATAAGGGAGACTCAAGTAATGAATACGAGCCCTGTGTGTGGATCAGGCAACCTCCACAGAGTCTATGTGCAAAATAAAATACACACCAAAATACTCCGGACTGGAATGATTGTAAAGGAGAGCCCCCCCCCCCACACACACACACACATTACAGCAGGGGGTTGAGCTAAGCAGGCAATCCATAAGTGGGGAGGGAACGATCAATCCTCCCCGCCCCTCCCCAAACCCAGGAACAAACCAAGGCAGCTCTGCAGGTGAAACAATAAACTGGGAGGGGAACCCGAGCGGTTCGATGCTCTGGACGCCCCCATACTGGAGGCCTCATAAGTCCAATCGGGCTCGGAAAAAGTGGTCGCTTTAAGAAGACCCCCCCTCGCCCTTCAAGCAAGGTAGCCCAAGCGATCCTCACAAAGGCCCCATGGGGCACGTTAGGCTGAGTGGCTGGTTGTCCCAGCAAGAGCTTCACCAGGGAGAGGGAAAGTAGGCCTCTCCCACCAAGTCTGTTACAGACTACTTCCTTGTATGTACATACATACAAACCTACATACATATACATACACACACATAGATATACACACAGGCACATGTAGTTAAATTGTGGAACTCCCTGCCCCAGGATGCGGTAATGGCTGCCAACTTGGAAGGCTTGAAGAGGGAAGTGGACATGCTCATGGGCTATCCATGGCTACTAGTCAAAGTGAATACTAGTCATGATGCACTGCATACCTATTCTCTCCAGGATCAGAGGAGCAGGCCTTTTATATTAGGTGCCTTGGAACACAGGCAGGATAATGCTGCTGCAGTCGTCTTTTTTGTGGGCTTCCTAGAAGCACCTGGTTGGCCACTGTGTGAACAGAGTGCTGGACTTGATGGGCCTTGGTCTGATCCAGCAGGGCTTTTCTTACGTTATTATGTACACTAGTCATGACACATACCTATTCTCTCCAGGATCAGAGGAGCATGCCTATTGTGTTGGGTGCTGTGGAACACAGACGGGACAATGCTGCTGCAGTTGTCTTGTTTGTGGGCTTCCTAGAGGCACCAGGTTGGCCACTGTGTGAGCAGACTGCTGGGCTTGACGGGCCTTGGTCTGATCCAGCAGGGCCTTTTTTATGTTCTTATGTCTAAGGAAGCTGGCATTGGTTCCCAGTGCCTTCTTTGCAGATTCTCACTCCCTTCCTTTTGCCCATCAGTAGATATCCTCCGCTCGAGGATAACACTTCATCCATCTGCTTAAGTGCTCTGGAAAGTTTATGCTATAATTAACCTTACAGACCTCCAGATTTCTTGTGGCAGAAGGGGGGGACATCAAGGGTGGGATCACATGTGAGCGTTTGAGTGCTTCATAAGAGGTCAATAGATAGCAGATAGATGACAGATCGACAGATTTCGCATTTAGTGCATTCAACAAGATGCCCAGGACCGCACAATGCATCTGCTTCTCTGTCGTGATCTGGTTATCCAGAGCGCAATCCTAATCATGTATACTCAGAAGTAAATCCTATTAAAACTTAAGTGGATTCTTTCCAGAGATAGATTCTCCTTGCAACTTTGTCCATCCGTAACAGAATCTTCTCCCACCTGCCCACGTGTATATACCAAATTCGTGATTCCTCTGACCCCGTCCAGAGTGCAATCCTAATGTATACTCGGAGATAAATCCTATTAAATCTTAAGTGGATTCATTCCAGAGATAGATTCTCCTTGGAATTTGGCCCTCCTATAACAGAATCTTCTCCCACCTGTGCGCGTGTATATACAAAATTCGTTTTTTCTCTGACCCCGTTCCTTTCAAATGGAGAGAGCTGGGATTGGGGGCGGGAGGGGGGGCAGAAGGTTCATTTATGTGCGTACCCCCTCCAGATCCGACACGGTTTTTCCCCCTGGGAGCCTCCGCCTGAATAGGTCGAGATTGGGAACGGGGGAGGGGGGCCTGGCTCAGTTTGTAGGGCCTCTGCTTGGCATGTAGAAGGTTGCAGGCTCGGTCCCCAATATCTCCAGTTCAAGGGGCCAGGGGATGTGGAAGACCCCTGCCTGAGACCCTGGAGGGCCGCTGCCGGTCTGAGTAGACAATGCTGACTTGGATGTGTTGGAAAATCTGCCCTTTCTAGGACGGTGTCACTTGCCTGCACATTGAGAGGGGGAACTGACCACAGAGTCAGATAGACAGACAGGACAGGGGAAGGTCATCTCTAGTTACACCTTGCCCTCATTTCCTGCCCCTTTGATGTTTAGAGGATGTATTGTCAGGGAAACCTCCCTTCTCTCTTTCTTCCCTTCCACCCATCATCCAAGCAAGATCTAGGAGCCGGGCACTCTGTCCAGGCCTTCCCACCCCAAGATGGAGTGGAAGGCAGATGCCCTTTTCTTTTACCTAGAGGATTAGCAAGGTAGATCAGGATAGAGATCCCTTGTTTGGCCTTTCCTATCCAAGACGTATTTCCACAATAAATGTACTTTAGTTTGATTAGAGCAAATGACTGCTCCCTTTTATTTTTCACACATACACGCACGTGTAGCTTCTGCTGCCGCTAAGCTTAAGGCACTCTGCAAAACGCAGGAATATCTCCAGGACAGATATTCCAAACAGGATGGACCGAGGGTTTCTCTCAAGTAGAAGGCAGCTTCATGCGTCCATGAATGCCTTCCTAATACAGAAGGATGCTTTTCTCTCACCCACCCGCCCCCCTTTCTTTTGGCCGGTCTCAGAATCGCCACTTGAGAGCCCCTCTTGGGCGTCCTTGGGTTTCGCCTCCCGTTTTCGGTCTCCTTCGCCCAGTTCGGGGCCTTTGTCCTCCCCCCCGGCCCCCCCTCCCGCCGCACCTGCTCGGCCTTTAAGTACCTTGCAAAATATACACAGAGAGGGGGGGGTTGAATGGGCATCGCCCAAAGATCTGCTTAGGAACCAACAGGGGCTGCCCCCCTCCCCATTTAGAAGGCACTCGGGGCTCATTGTGGGGTGGAAATCGGCCCCTTTGGATTCAGAGATGCTCTCGATGAAGCAGTCCGCCGGGGTTGGTAGCTGTTGTTCCTCCTCTCTCCCACCCCCCCCCCAAAAAAAGAGGGGAGCTCGTGTAAACACACGCCGGAGCCTCTTGTTGCAAAATAAACCAGCTTTTCTTCCCGGGACTGACTTCGTTTTCGCTTCTGTCGCAGAGGCGAGGGGATGGGGAAGGCGATTGAGGGATGCAAGGGAGGGAGGCCGGATCCCCTATCCGGGAAGGCGATTCTCTCTTCGGCCCTCCTGCCTTCAAACGCAACCGAGAGAAGGGGCGAAAGAAACGACCCCTTTGAGCCCACCCCCTTCGGAGTTTGTTTGGGGGGGGGAATCAAGGATCCAGCTACAACCCCACACGTTTCAGTCCCGTCGGTTTTATTTGGGGGAGGGGGACGACGACCCCCCCCAACCTCTTCCCTTGAAAGCCGCGGGATGCAAAAGTGTATCGTTCCGCCGGATCGTGACCTCATTATTACACAACGCAACGCAAGCCTTTATTGGCATATAAAAAGGAAGAACATGCATTTGGGTCAAACCGAGTACAAATAAATAAAATGGGATAAAAACCATCCCAAATCAGCCATCGAGGAAAGCTACCCACCATTCACAGTACCTGGTTGCTAGCTGTAAGAACCTATTGATTCGATTATTTTTGGGGTTTGTGTGGTCATAATTATTTGGGGGGGGGGGGGTTGTGTGCCCTTATTTCACCAGAGAGACCTTCCCCGTTTGCGAACAGTGGGTCAATGAACCGGGATCGGCTACAAGCATAAAAGCAACAACGGGAAAGGACATGCCCAAGGGAAACCTCTTTATTGCTAGGGCGCTTCGTTCAGCCGGATCGTGACCTCATTGTTGCTATGATTTGTACATATATATTTTTAATTCCCTCCCCCCAAAAATTAAAAGATTACAGACTCTGTCTGTGCATGATTAAGAGTTCATAACTCGGTTTGATATTGTATTACCATCATTATTACTAACTTCGACTTGAAACGCGCCTTCCCTCCCCTTATTTTATTTCTGCAGAGATCCATCCCTTTGTTCGCTGGGCGATCTTAAACTCTCCCTTCTCCGCCCATATTTATTCTCTGCTTTGACAGAGAAGGTTTCGGAGGAGATCCTTAAGAGAGTCCAGAGCTCCGAAGTGCTGGTCCAAGTGGATTAAACAGAGCACAGTCGGGTGCAGATGGAGGGATCTTCATTGGGGGGGGGGCTGTGCTTTTCAGCCCCGCCTGGTAACAAAACGCCCTTCCTCTTGGGCAGCAGGGCAGGTGAAATCCGCGGAGGGCTGGAAAGAGACTGTACCTGAATTAGGGGGCACAACTGATTCACGACTGAGAGGCAGCGTGGTGTAGTGGTTAAGAGCGGTGGTGTGGAGAGCTGATTTGGAGAACCGGGTTCGATTCCCCACTCCTCCACGTGAGTGGTGGAGGCTAATCTGGTGAACTGGATCTGTTTCCCCACTCCTATACAGGAAGCCAGCTGGGTGACCTTGGGCTAGTCACACTCCCTCAGCCTCAGCTACCTCACAGGGTGTTTGTTGAGGGGAAGGGAAGGTGATTTTAAGCCGGTTTGATTCTCCCTTAACTGGCAGAGAAAGTCGGCAGATAAAAACCAACTACTCCTCCTCTTCTTCTTCTTCCTCCTCCTCCCTCGACCTTTTTCTTCCAAGCATCTTTAGAACGAGGAAAGCTGAGGGATGGCGCTGGGTTGACGTACATTTCCAGAGGGGATTTATATGTATCTGATCGCTTCCTAATAGAGAATTTAGTGGTGAGGAATTCGTGTGAGCTATAGTCCGTTTTAGGCTCAGACTCCCTGTCTTGTTGGGACAATTCCCGCTGACTTCTCGAGCGCTCAGTCTTCTTGGTGGGGATCAGGCAGGGGCCCTGGCTCAGAGGCAGAGCACCTGCTGGGCATGCAGAAGGTCCCAGGTTCAATCCCCGGCATCTCCAGTTAAAGGGACTAGGCGAGTAGGTGACGTGAAAGACCTCAGCCTGGGACCCTTGAGAGCCGCTGCGGGTCAGAGTAGACAATACTGACCTTGATGGGCCGAGGATCTGATTCAGTATAAGGCAGCTTCATGCGTTCATGTGTTCACTTGTGCGTCTAAAACCTGTCGGATATTCTCCTCCTACGCCCATTTTCGCAGATGGAATCAAGCGCAAGGTCAGTTAGCAAACAGGCGCATCTGCAGAGAGGAGGGGGGGACAGCTTGTAAAGGGGGTGGCGGGTGGGTCAAAAGGCGGTGAGATGCGAGAGGTACCCCCCTGGCCCTTCCCTTGACGTCTTTGCCTGGATGCTGGCGGGCACCTCTCTGTGCGGATCTATTTGTGAGCATCCTCTCTGTTCTCAGACTGAGAATACGCTGCCCGCGATTCAGGAAATGGGCTGTCCTCCAGGAAATCGTTTGACACAATAAATCGTTAATCTTTAAGGAGCTCCGAGACTTCCTTCCTTCCTTCCTCCCTTCCTTGAACACACATGAAGCTGCCTCATACTGAATCAGACCCTTGGTCCATCAAAGTCAGTATTGTCTACTCAGACCAGCAGGGTCTCAGGCAGAGGTCTTTCCCATCACCTACTTGCCTGGTCCCTTCAACTGGAGATGCCAGGGATTGAACCTGGGACCTTCTGCATGCCAAGCAGATGCTCTACCCCTGAGCCACGGCCCTTCCTTCCTTCCTTCCTTCCTTCCTTCGCTATAATCTCCTGCAGTTGCTACTCAGAAGCAAACTTTCCTTGTTTTCAAGGAGTGTCCTGTCCAAGACCGGCTGTTTAGGACTGTAACCCCAATTTCGCTGCGTTGAGTTCGCATGGGCACCTTCGGTCAGAGCGGTTTATTCTTACCTTTATTTCGGCGGGACAGATTTCAGGGGGGGGGGGCTGCTTACCTTTCTCCCCCCGGGGAAGTGGGATGTTCGCTGAGTCTTCCCTTTATAAACGATACTGTTGGGAAACAAGGCAGCGAAAGAGCCGACTTTTGCCTTGCTGTTTCTAGAAGGCTCTGCCCGCCTCAGACAGAAATCCCACTGGGTTCAACTGGATATTCTCTCCCGCAGATTTACCACCAAGCCCAGCTTGGGTTGTTGGGTTGCGTGTGCGTGTGAATCTGTTGCACTGATAGTTCCCTGCGTGTGTTTGTGGTACTTTTGCAAAAGGGGGAAGGGGGTGCCTTAAGTCCAACGACGCTGCCAGGAGGGGGGCATTTCCGATTTGGGTCCTCTGCGCGAAGGAGACGGTTGGTCGCGAAAAAGTTCGCCGCCTTCCTACCATTGTTTTTTGTAGTGAGAGTTTAAGCGGTGGTTCCCCCAAAACAGTGGAAAATAAGGAATTTTAAAAATGCCATCTGCATCTTTTGCTATATTATTGGGGGGGGGGGGAGGGCTTCCAGGTCGACACGATGTCAGTCGCAACCGCGCCAGCAAGGAGATCTTTTCTCCTGTTGGAATCAACGGGCGAAAACGCACGGTCGCTTTAGCCTCCTTTATTCCCTGTTTCAGCCAGGATTCAGCCAGGATCGAAACGCACCTTCGGCGAAACACATGCGTCCGATCCTGGCTGAAACAGGGAATAAAGGAGGCTAAAGCGACGGTGCGTTTTGGAAACCGGACTGCTCTCGAGTCGCTGGTCGCATGGGAGGTTTTGCCTTGGATTTGCCGGTCTCTAAATGCACATTTCCCCCATCTGAATTCCCCAAACTCTGCACGGGAGCTTATTTTTGAGTCCAGGGAATTTGGATGGGGGAAATGTGCATTTAGAGAGCGGCGAATCCCAGGCAAACCTCCCGTGCGTTTTCGCCCTTTAGAGAGGTCGAGAACGCCCAACCATATGGGCGACTGAAGGCAGCTCCGTACTATTTAATCCCCGCGTTGATTTTAAAGGGAGAAACGCCGTTCTTTCCAAGCAAGG
Organism: Euleptes europaea; assembly: GCF_029931775.1. Taxonomy (NCBI): domain Eukaryota; kingdom Metazoa; phylum Chordata; class Lepidosauria; order Squamata; family Sphaerodactylidae; genus Euleptes; species Euleptes europaea. Next base: position 13,683,255 of record NC_079331.1, on the reverse strand, counting down.
GGAGGGCTGGGTTAGAGCGATTCTCGGGTGTGTTTTCAATTCGCAAAGCCAGAGCGCAAAGTTAGGATCTCTGAAGACGCAGTTCCCCGTCCATGATCCTGGCTGCTGGAGACAGAAGCGCCTGGCGGGATCAGACCAAGGTTAGAGCCACTTCCTGCCCAGCTGTCGACCCAGCAACCAGCAGGCACTGGAGGGGCTGCCCTAGAGATCCCCCCAGGTCCACCTTCTCCGCCTCCTTGACTAGAACACGCAGGGTTGACCCCTTCCTTGCCAGAGACGGCTGGAAACATTTTGGCCATTTATGCCTGGGAGGTTTTGCCTTGGATTTGCCGCTCTCCAGATGCACGTTTTCCCCATCTGAATTCTCAAAACTCTGCATGGGGGGCTTATTTTTGAGTTGTGAGAATTCGGATGGGGGAAAAATGTGCATCTAGAGAGTGGCAAATCCAAGGCAAAACCTCCCGTGCATAAATGGCCAAAGGCTTGGAGTAGGAAGTCCGAATGCTCTTGGGGTGGGGGGCAAAATCGAGTCGAGGAAACCTCTTGCTGCCCCGGAATGGGACCCCCTTTGGGGCGCCCCTCCTCAGCCGGCCAGATGCTGGGCCCCTGTAGACCCCCTCCCCGAAAATACTGCTTGTTAAAGTTTGCTGCAGCTTTTGCGTGGAGGGAGAAGAAACCCGGCTCCCCCGAAGCCTGTTCCTTTTATTTTCTTTATTATAAAATGTGTACGCCGCCTTTCTGCTCTCCAAGGATTATCTTGATGGCGCCCGGTGCAAATCATATTCGCTGATATCCGGAAAAGGCTCCGGATTCAAATCCCACAAAAGGCGTGAATCGAGAGTCCAAGAACCTACTGTCAGACTCGGTAACTTCGTTGCCTCTCAGGAATTATCAACTTCACTCCAGACGTTTGCAGAGAGTTTTAAAAGGCTTTATTCCCAAAGACAACACGTACAGAAGTCTAAAGGAACTTAAGGTTAGCATGAGACAATACATGTGGAAGTCCTTTTTATAAGATGCACACACTAGAGTGTTTACACGTAAACGCTTTGAAATGCAAAACATCCGAGAGATCTCCACACCAAGAGGGAGCCGATTCCGGTGACTTTGCACCTTGAGATCAGAGCAGAATTTACAATAGGGAAGTTACTTTGAAAAGGGGGATCAAAGGGAACTCTAAGGTATCACACCTCTCTCCCAGCCGAAAGGTTTTCCCATGGGAAGAAAGGGTGGGGGACTATTCCGGGCTCGGCTGCATGCCCTTGCTGACACGCATCCAGGTGAAGAGGAGGTACCCATTGGAGGCCGGCTGAAATATGAAGCTTGCTGATAGAGAGCAATCAATGGGCCTCCTCGCCAGTAAATAGGGTCAGGGCGGTCCTCCTTAACATAAAACGTTTTAAAGTCTGCAGGCGTTTTTGTTTGTTTGTTTTTTTTACTTTCCTCCGTTGTATTAGGTTGGGGGGGGGAAGGGTTGGAGTTATCTTGTGATGTGACATTTTAGTGGTGTATTGTAAGGCGCTTTGGGCCAGGAGGAAAGGCGGGATACAAATGCTTGAACGAACGAACGAGTGAACGAATGGAAAGACATTAATTTTTAAAAAACGCAACAATCGATAGAGCCATCTTCACATGCTCTGGGAAACAACAGTCAACTTTTATTATTTAAACTGAAGATTTTTTCTGACATGGGGTTTATTCTGTCCAGGATGAGTGGGGATTGGAGAGAGTAGGGGATTGGAGGAAATCCCTGTGTATGCAGACAAGTCAGCTTTTTTTTACCAAGTTCAGAGCTAGGTAAAAACCGTGGGTAGGGAGGGAGGCGTTGGGGGAGGGGGTTGTTTGTCTCTAAAGTGTACAGATTACTTCCTTATGAAATCTGCGCCCTGGATCAAGGGATTTTAAAACATTAAAATTGAAATAACTGTAAATGTACATTTTGCTCGTCAAATGCTTTTAACCTTACAGGACGTTTATAAATTCCCTTTAAAAAATGATCTAGCAACAGTCTGAAGCACCGTAATTTTTTTAAATTCAGGAAAGAGCGTTATTTGTTCCATTTCCCCCTTTTGTTCCCAGTAATACTTCGATTTAGCAGTCGAGGCTGGGCTGTTCTCTAAATATGCATAAAAAATAAATTTACACACACACACCCCACCATACTCTTTCTTACCTCAGACGACCGGCTCTCCAAAATCTGGGTTCAAGGAGGAAAGCAAGAGGACGTCCCCATCATTACTAGCCTCATTTGGACTAGGGAACGGGCAGGGAAAGAACTGTTTCCTCTCTGTAGGAACCCGGGCACCTCTTACACCAGCGTTCTACCCTGCAGGGTTGTGGTGTCACCCACGGGGACTTTTACGGGAGGGGTGCCAGCAAGAGAGATTTTCTTTGCGACGGCCTGGAGTGACATGCGACTGTTGCAACCACACGAGACCCGCCTGTTCAAGAGTCAGGGGAAAGCGACAGAGGCGCCTTTTGGGGTAAGGCAGAGCGATCTCAACGGGAGAAAACCGTCTGTCGCCTCCACCTGGGGGGGTTACCGCATTATGTATTCCCAGCGATGTCCCAAAATGTTATAAAAAAACATCGTTTTAAAAGGGTTTTTGGATACCACGGCTAAAAAATGGTTGGAAGACGTCTTCACAGCTAAAGGGGCCAAACAAAGTGCGAACAGTATCTTTTATAACATTTTCAAACTCTTAATACATCGGTGGGAGTACATAGAAAGTGCGAACAGTATTTTTTATAACGTTTTCAAACTCGTAATACATCGCTGGGAATATATAATGTGGTAACCCCCTCGGATAATCCGTAGCGAGGAGCATGCCTTCCAAGCGCCAGGAAATGAATATTTCACCCCAGCTAAGAGTTCTCAAGGGACACGGCTGTTGAAAGTTTACCTGCAGAAAATAAGTTGTATTGAGCTAATCTGCTTCCCAGACAACCTAGCTTCTTTTCTAGACAAGAGATTTGCAAGTGTGTGTGTGTGTTTGCATATGTTGCTGACCAGACGAAACACGCGAGTAAGCTTTAGACAACACCTTCAAGGATCGTCTAGTCCAGTGGTTCCCAAACGTTTCGGGCTACGCCCCCCACCGCCCCACAAACTCAACCCCCAGTGCCCCTTGCCCTATCCTATAAAAAGCATTATTCAAAATAGGGGTTTGCATGACTCACTAAAGAAGATAATAACTATAAAACATCAAAACAGTAACAATTAATTGCACATCTATTTAAAATTAAATGAAAACTTTTTAGCTGAAAGTTATTCAACAAAACTGATGAACTTGATCCACTGGTACTGGCTCTTCAAAGTCTAGGAAAGAATTCTGAATTCTGATAGGCCATTTATGCATGGTCAATTTTGATGCTCACTCAAAGCTCTTTTTTAAAATGCGACTTTAAAAATGCCTATTCACGGTCCCGACGCCAAAGGAGAAATTCCACCCCCCCACTGGCCTGCTCCTTTGTTCCTGTTTGCGTAGCCATTAGCATGTGCATAACTAACCCGCCACTGTTATTTTGCATGGTTCCTTCAGGGGGATTCTTTGCGGCAAACACCAAAGGTCACCTTAAGTGGGCTCTTCTGTGATGCGAAGCAGGTATGCGCGGCTTCGCAGTCACTTCTGGAATGACGGTTCAGCGTGAAAAATTAAAAAAAATGTGCGGGGCAATTCAGCCTGTAATGTGCTGCTAATTACTGCACAAAAATGGTCATACTTTCCACCAAATTTGCCAGCATGGTGCCATACATAGCTTGATATTTTGTAAATTAGTGAACAACGCAGTTCAATGGGGCCCACCCCCATGTTGCCCCCTTGCCTCTTAGAGCCCCCCTAGGTAATCCCACTGCCCATCCCCAGAGGATGGTACTGCCCACTTTGGGAACCACTGGTCTAACGGAAGAGCAGGAGTGGGGAGGGAGGTGTTTCCTGTCCGAGGTGCTGAAATGCGATTTCAATCCTTAGGCAGTGTAGTTTGGAAACCCACACCGGACCAGCTTCTACCAACCCCGTGGGTGGTAAAAAAAACCCTCCATCCCGCATTGAACTAGCTGTATAGTTTTTGTTTTTATTTATTTTTATTTTTATCTTTTGCATCCATGGCAAAGCCCTCTTGAAATGAACTGGAGCCATTTGAGAGCACCTGACCAAAGCGAGTTGGCTAGCACACACCACTAGAGGTCTATCAAGTCTTTTCAAGATGCTAACCGAGTTCTTCTGTCATTTTACTCACAACCTTTCAGGCGTGGACGGGTCTGCCTTTCTTCTGCTGCAGCACGTTGCCGTCAAACCTCAATACTATCACACTGGTTAATCCACAACGAAGCACACAAACACGCATACTGAAGCTTGCAACAGTTAGGTTAAAACGCCTCAGGCCGTTAAGCTTGGAAAGAAGGCGGTTAAGGGGAGACCTGACAGAGGTCTATACAATTATGCATGGTAGGGAGAGTGTGGACAGGGAGAAGCTTTTCTCCCTCTCTCATAATACCAGAATGCGGGGTCATCTGCTGAAGCCGGAGGGTGAGAGTCTTCAAAACAGACAAGAGGAAGTATTTCTTCACACAACACATAGTTAAATTGTGGAACTCCCTGCCCCAGGATGTGGTGACGGCTGCCAACTTGGAAGGCTTTAAGGGGGGAGTGGACATGTTCACCGAGGATATGGCTATCCATGGCTACTAGTCAAAAGGAATACTAGTCATGATGCACACCTATTCTCTCTAGTATCAGAGGAGCATGCCTATTATATTAGGTGTTGTGAAACACAGGCAGGATAAATGCTGCTGCAGTCATTTTGTTTGTGGGCTTTCTAGAGGTAGCTGGTTGGCCCCTGTGTGAACAGCCTGCTGGACTTGATGGGCCCTGGTCTGATCCAGCATAGCTTTTCTTACGTTCTTATGCAAGCTTTAGTAGAGTTAATCAGCAGATTAATCAATTAAAGCTTTCGTTTATTAATTGGTAAAGGTCAGTTTTACTCAAGAAGGCCCATTTTTTTTCTAGTAGGCCTGTGAGTTAAAGGCATACTCATTTATTTTTCAAGTCTACTTTCATTCCTGTAATAGAGAATTTGAAAGATATTTAACATGCCCTCCAACATACACACACACTAGTTAGCAGCTTTTATTTTTTTAAATTTCCTTCAATGCACAATGCATATACTGAAAATTTCATAATGTGCAAATGTGTGTGAATGTAATTAATAGATCAGTCCCTTCAAAGGCAGGTCAGGTATTAATTAAAAATTTTAATGTGTCAACACCTGAATACTATCTAGCTATAACACTGTCTCTCATATCTGTTGGTATGCATACTCTATATCATTTTTTCTTCTCTGCATACGTGTGTGTGTTCCTTTTCTCTTTCCAGATAATTCCTTATATATTTTACTCCTCCAGTACATACATATAAAAAAAAACATATATGTGTGTGTATGTGCTGGAGGAGATAGAGAGAGGGGGGGGAGGGATATATCCCATTTCATGCTGCAAGGCCTCTTTTTATTGCCTAAGTTTTGAGTGAAATACCTTATTTGTTAGAGTCTGGAATTAATGCTAATAACAGTACTGGAGAAAGCTGTGTGTCTAAGAATTTGGGATGATCTCCTGCCAAGGGGGCTTTGGCAGCTCCTTTTTAAAACAATTATATAAATTAGATTCTTAATAATTTTTTAAGTATGTGTGTTGGGAAAGGTAGTTGCAAGAAGGTAGGCTGGCATACACTCAACATGCCAGAAGACCAAAGTAAGAGTGGAACATATAACTCTGTCACTGTCTGGCGGGGGGGGGGGGGAAACACAGGTTGCTATTGTTTGAGAGGTCACCCATTACTATGCCTTTCAAGTTTTCCTCTGTTTACTGGGAATAATAATATTATAATAATTCCTGTCTCAGTTACAACCTGAAACTCACTGCATGCTAACACATAAGAACATACGAAAAGCCCTGCTGGATCAGACCAAGGCTCATCAAGTCCAGCAGTCTGTTCACACAGCGGCCATCCAGGCACCTCTAGGAAGCCCACAAACAAGATGACTGCAGCAGCATTATCCTGCCTGTCGGCATGGAGTAGGGGTCACTGGGAGTGTGTCAGGGGGAGATAGCTGTGTTCTTGCATTGTGCAGGGGGTTAGACTAGATGACCCTGGAGGTCCCTTCCAACTCTATGATTCTATATTATCAGAAATCTTGTTCTCCCAGTACACTTTGATCACTTCCTTCTCAAATGCGTCAATTTGGTTGTTACGGTTTAGGAGGCCTGTCATCCCACCCCCTTCACTCACTCTATCCAGGGCCATGGCTTTGCCTCCTTTCCAACCTTTCTTCCTTGAGAGGACAATATCTGCCTGAACTAGTCGGCCCAGGAATCCTGAAGAAGAGAGCTGTGTGACTCACGAAAGCTCAAATCCTGTCAGGAATTTTGTTAGTCTTTAAGGTGATACTGGACTCTGGCTCTTTTTTCTGCTGCAGACAGACTAACACGGCTACCCATCGTAGGGAATCCTGAAGGATTGCCAAGGGCTCTGGGGGCATGTGCTAGGCCTTGCGATCCACTCAGAAGCGGGCGTCTGGCCTGTTAGGCATTGCTGCCGATTCATGCGAACGGAGCACCTCAGTCATCATTTCCCTGGGACCAGCTGCACATTGCAGAAGAAGATTGGTAACAGAGGGCAGGGGCCGTGGCTCAGTGGTAGAACATCTGCTTGGCATGCAGAAGGTCCCAGATTCAATCCCCAGCATCTCCAGTTAAAGGGACCAGGTGAGTAGGTGATGGGAAAGACCCCTGCCTGAGACCCTGGAGAGCCGCTGCCGGTCTGAGTAGACAATACTGACTTGATGGACCAAGGGTCTGTTTCAGTATAAGGCAGCTTCGTGGCTTCGTTTGGGGAGGGGCTGTGGCTCAGTGATAGAGCATCTGCTTGCCATGCAGAAGGTTTCAGGATTAATCCCCAGCATCTCCAGTTAAAGGAACCAGGCAAGTAGGTAATGTGGAAGACCCCTGCCTGAGACCCTGGAGAGCCGCTGCCGGTGTGAGTAAACAATACTGACTTTGATGGACCAAGGGTCTGATTCAGTAGAAGGCATCTTCACATGTTCGTGTGGCCTGCCGTTCCCGATCTTCAAGTTGTGGCACGCTCGGTAAGCTTTCCAGGATTCCTTGCAACAGTATTTGAAAAATCACTGCTCTGTCACTCGGAGCCAATCTAAGAATAAACCAGGAAAGGACATTGCAGGGCCTTCGAATGAGCGTGGAGATCTACTGTCAACTGGTCCTGGTTGTCACAAAGGAGGCTCTGATTTGCAGGTGGAAGATCACGTGGTCCCGGTTGATGACTTGTTTTAATTCGGGCTTTCTTCCTGGATTTTCTGCTTGTCACCAAGAGATGAATAGGGCTCTCCTGTGTCTACAAAGAGCCAGACGACGTCTTGTTCTGAACTCGCCGGCATCCAGAATAAATATTTTTTAAAAGCAGAAGACGGTGAAGGATGCTAGTATGTTCTGGTGAAGGATGCTAGTATGTGTGTTCTGGCAAAGGATGCTAGTATGTATGTTCTGGTGAAGGATGCTAGTATGTGTGTTCTGGCAAAGGATGCTAGTATGTATGTTCTGTAGGCAAACAGCTTTCATAAACATTCCTCAAGCAGAAGCTGCCTGCCAGTAATGTGAGCATTGAGGTCTGCCCTGCGAGAGTTGAAATGAGCTGCCTATCACGTTTCCTTTCTGAGTGTCTTGCATGCAACCAGCAAGTATCTACATAGTCCTAGGAGGGGAAGGGGATTAGAGAAGAAGAAGAGTTGGTTTTTATACGCAGACTTTCTCTACCACTTAAGGAAGAATCAAACCGGCTTCCAATCACCTTCCCTTCCCCTCCCCACAACAGACACCCTGAGAGAGCTCTAAGGGAGCAGTGACTAGCCCAAGGCCACCCCGTTGGCTTCATGTGGAGGAGTGGGGAAACCAACACGGTTCACCAGATTAGAGCCTGCCGCTCATGTGGAGGAGTGGGGAATCAAACCCGGTTCTCCAGATGAGAGTCCACCGCTCCAAACCACCGCTCTTAACTGCTATGCCAAGCTGGCTCTCAACTTGCTGCCCAGGACAGGGCTATGCTTTTAACATCTACCTTATCAAAGTACTTGCAAAGGAGCTCCCGGGTCTCGGAGGAAGAGAGGTAGCTGAGTTTGGCCATGAGGTTCATCTCGCACTGGGACAGGAGACTGGCGGAGGATTAGAGTCTGCCGCTCCTAACCACTGCTCTTATCCACTACACCACACTGGCTCTCACCATGCTGGAGGCAGACAACAATTAAAACAAAACAGGGGGGGACTCACTAGGGTTGCCAATCTCCAGGTACTGTACAGGAAAAATGAAATACTGTATAGAATTAATTGAGCTGGTGCTGTGGGTTTACACAACTGTGTTAAGTCAGCATACGTACTATTTGTTTAGCTAATCTCCAGGTACTGGCTAATCTCCTGTTAAGGAATGAATATCTCAACATGCAGCCACTTACAATTCTTTTGTTATTTTTATATTTTTCCAATGCCTTATTCATTTCATTTCATTTACCTTTATTGGCATACCAAAAGACAGAGATAGAAAAAAACAACAATATACCTCCAAAGGGCAATACATATAAGTTACAAGTCGGGTTAATAAAACTTTTCTTGTTCTTTAAGAACTCCTGTAAGAAATTCAGCCACGGTAGCCGTAATTTTAGGCTCATGGTCACTCAAAAGAAATTTGCATTTCACTTCATTACTCCTGTATGTCTTGTACTGGAGCAAAGCAGTTTATCCCGCAGAGTCTCATAGAAGGGGCAATCTAAAAGGATGTGGTCAATTGTATCTAACAAGTTTAAACCGCATGTGCATAGGCGTTCATGTCTAGGGATCTGGAGGTATCGGCCTAAGAGCATCCTAGATGGGAATGCATTAACCCTAGCTAATAGAAAAGCGCGGCGTTGAGAAGGTATCTCTAGGTTATCTAGATACCTAGCCATTTTACCCGATCCATTATTAAGGCCTAGGGCCGCCGGAGAGCAGATGGGGGGATCCAATGCCTTATGTGCCTTTAAATACCAGTTCACAAAAACTTTCATAACACGATTCACAAACACTTCAACAATAAAGACAAGATTGATAAATTGTCCACAAGAGCTCACTCTTCCAGTCCTCAAAGATTAATTATACCGACGTCATGCTTCACTGTGTCGTATTGCAATGCATCTTCTGAAGGTCTGCTGATGATAGCTGACCTATAGGATTCCTCTTTGCACAGCCATTCCACAGTTCATGCTATTTGAGGACTGGAAGAGTGAGATCTTGCAAACTCTTGCAGGCCTCATTCCGCTCGCCCTCCTTGAGGCTCTGGGAGGAAGCTGGCCCGGCAATTAGCTGGAGCCCCTCTCCGGCCCTGGAAAAAGGGGAGGCCGAGGACGGGGCGCTTGTTCCGCTCCCGCTCTTAACATAAGAATGGAGGCAGGCCCTGTGAACCCCGGGCACCTCCTGACCCCGTTCCCTGGCAATGAATAGCCTCCTCTGGCGTGCCCCCCCTTCCCTGTGCCTCTCCAGAGGCCTGGAGCCTTGCCTAAATTCCTAATCAGGGTAATTTAATATATCTTAAGCCCCTGGCTGCTTTATTTGCTCTCCTTTCGGAGTTTGTTTTAGGCCTACCCTGCCTCTCACCCCCGTCATTAGAGCGCCTTCTTTGAGGGCGGCGAGGTGCTGCTATGAAACCACAAGCCCCCTTTCATCTCCTTAAATAAGCTGTGTTTCCCTGTCATTAGAATGGTATTCCCAGTCATTGAGGCCTTTCAAGGCTGCCAAAAAAGAAAGAAAGAACGAGAGAGAGAGAGAGAGAGAGAAAGCAAGAAAAGAAATGTGCTCGGGGAGGGGAATAATTCACCACTGTAAAACTGCAAGGCCAAAGCAAATAGCTCCTTCTAAGGCAGGAACGGGCAAAGGGGGGCCGCTGGACTTGGCACAGGCTGGGCAGGAAACGGTCCTGGCAGGACGCCTGGGTCCGATAAGAGAGCGGTTGCCTCCACCGTCCAGCTCCGCTCCTGCGTACCAGTCAACCGTTTCTCATGCCACAACAATAGGGTTGCCCACTGCCAAGTAGTAGCAGGAGATCTCCTGCTACTTCAACTGATCTCCAGCCGATAGAGATCAGATCACCTGGAGAAAAATGGCCGCTTTGGCCATTGAACTCTACGGCATTGAAGTCCCTCCCCTCCCCAAACCCTGCCCTCCTCAGGCTCCGCCCCAAAAATCTCCCGCCGGTGGCGAAGAGGGACCTGGCAACCCTAACAACCACGTCCATTCAAAGTACTGTTCCCATGCATGGACAAAATCTCCTGCCAGGGCAGCCCCGGCCGTGGTTTAGAGGGGGACAGCTAATAAAAACCACAGATTCAAGGCAGTAGTGAGCCAGCGTGGTGTAGTGGTTAAGTCAGAGCAGTGGTTTGGAGCGGTGCAGTCTGATCAAGAGAACCGGGTTTGATTCCCCACTCCTCCATATGAGCAGTGGAGGCTAATCTGGTGAACTGGATTTGTTTCCCCATTCCTACACATGAAGCCAGCTGGGTGACCTAGGGCTAGTCACTCTCTCTCAGCTCCACCTGCCTCACAGGGTGTCTGTTGTGGGGAGCGGAAGGGAAGGTGATTCTTCCTTAAGTGGTAGAGAAAGTTGGCATTTAAAAACCAACTCTTCTTCTTCCTCCTCCTTCTTCTTCTTCCAGCCCAGAAAAGAACAAGTAGAATGCATTCCATGGCAGCTGGCTCTGTAATCTTATAGAATATATTGGGCACAGAGTCAGATTGGAATACATCCCTATATACATACCTGGGATGTTATAATACTGTATTAGTTGCCATTTGTGCTTTCTTTTAATGCGATTTTAAAAATGTTTTTAATAGTGACGTTAGCGCCTTAAAATCAATATATTTCTATATATAATTGAGTTCTTTTCCACCCACCCTTTGGGTACCCATCTTTCCCACTTCACCAATTATAGGGCACGCTCTCAAACAGAGTGACATAAGAACATAAGCAAAGCCCTGCTGGATCAGACCCAGGCTCATCAAGTCCAGCAGTCTGTTCACACAGTGGCCAACCAAGTGCCTCTAGGAAGCCCACAAACAAGACGACTGCAGCAGCATTTATCCTGCCTGAGTTCGACAGCACCTAATACATTTGGCATGCTTTTACCTATGTACACACCACCATCTCGGGCGCGACTGAGCTCTGAGATGCACGGGGATATGCTTTACTCAGAAATCCCCCCTTTAAGCTACTCAACCGCTGCCTGCCTGAAGAGATTAAAAATTAAAAGAACACCCTCTGGAAATAGTTAATACGCCCCCCCCCCTGCGCGCACACACCCCTTCTGCTCCATTGTTTGCCAAACACTAAAGGGAACTTTTCTTGATCATTAAGGTGCGATCCTGCTCAAACCGAAGCCAATTACTAAGCTCAGAGCAAAATTAATGAATCTGGTTTGATGTATTTACCCGGTCCTTTCTTTGCCCCCACCTCCGGGCATGCGAGGCGCTTAACAATCCAATTATTAAAATCACACAATGAAGCCATTTTTACATTTTTGTTTTTAAATTGGGGGGGAGGGTCTTGCCCCCTTACAATCAGCCCCATCCCCCCCACCCGCATTAGGGTAGGTCGTAAAGGATCGGTGATTTTCGACTTGCGTGGTTGAGCCAGCAGGGGGAGCGCTGCACGTTTCCCTTTGGCAGCTTTTGCGGCGTAAACCTGCGGTCGGTACAATATGATGCGATTTGCTCATGGTTGTAGGCTACTTAGGAAGTTAAGGTATACCGCACTGCAATGTTCAAAGTCTTTTCCAGTGATACTGCACTGGTTTTTGCCGAAGATCAAATTCAGGTGAAGTTCCCCCCTGCCTAATCATAATTACCATAACATGTAAGACCTACTTGTTAATTACAAAAGATTCAAGTATTTTTCTCCAAGGAAGTGTTTGTGTTGCACCTTAGCACTCAGTTCACAACACTGTAGCGCCAAGAAACTGACAGTGTGGTCCTATGTAGAGTTACTCCAGTTTAAAGGTAAAGGTCCCCTGTGCAAGCACCAGGTCATTCCTGACCCATGGGGTGACGTCACATCCCGATGTTTACCAGGCAGACTTTGTTTACGGGGTGGTTTGCCAGTGCCTTCCCCAGTCATCTTCCCTTTACCCCCAGGAAGCCAGGTACTCATTTGACCGACCTTGGAAGGATGGGAGGCTGAGTCCATCTTGAGCCGGCTACCTGAAACTGACTTCCGTTGGGATCGAACTCAGGTCGTGAGCAGAGCTTGGACTGCAGTACTGCAGCTGACCACTCTGCACCACAGGGCTCTGTACTCCAGTTTAAGCTCACTGATTTCAATAGGCCGGAGCAACACTACACAGGATTGGAGGGTGACTCTCCTTCCCTAGATGTAAGTCCAGAGGAGTAGCCATGTTTCTCTGCTGCAGCAAACAAAAAAACAAAAAAACACAAACATGACATTAAGTTTTATGGACTGCGGCTCCCAGCCCACAAATCAGGAATAAAATTTGGTCGGCTTCTAAGGGGAGGATTTGTGGCTCAGTGGCCAAGCAACTGCTCAGCATGCAGATGGGCATAAAATCAATCCTTGGTATCTCCAGTTTCAAGGATAAGGTGATGTTACCTTAGAAAACTGATGCCAGCCAGGGGAGACAATATGGACCTGGAAAGACCTATAGGGTGACTCAGAATAAGGGGGCTTCAAGAAACTGCCGAAAAGGCCTATTGGAGGAGGAGGAGGAGGAGACGACTTGGTTTTTATATGCTGATTTTCTCTACCTTTTAAGGAGAATAAAACCGGCTTACAATCGCCTTCCCTTCCTCTCCCCACAACAGACACCCTGTAAGATAGGTGAGGCTGAGAGAGCTCTAAGAGAGCTGTGACTAGTCCAAGGTCACCCAGCTGGCTTCCTGTGTAGGAGTAGGGAAACCAACCCGGTTCACCAGATTAGAGTCCATCACTCATGTGGAGGAATGGGGGATCGATACCTGCCTTGCAGGCAAGGGCTTGTTGACGCATGCGTATATGCTAAATTGATTTCTCTAACACTGCGCCGAGTGGTAAGCTGCAGTACTGCAGTCCAAGCTCTGCTCACGACCTGAGTTCCATCCCGACGGAAGTCGGTTTCGGGTAGCCGGCTCAAGGTGTACTCAGCCTTCCATCCTTCCGAGGTCGGAAAAATGAGGACCCTGCTAGCTGGGGGTAAAGGGAAGATGACTGGGGAAGGCACTGGCAAACCACCCTGTAAACAAAGTCTGCCTAGGAAATGTCGGGACGTGACATCACCCCATGGGTCAGTAATGACCCGGTGCTTGCACAGGAGACCTTTACCTTTTTAACACTGCATTTCTGCCAATAAAAATGTGAATGAACACCATTGAAAAGCACTGCAGCCCTCCGCAAGCAGCTGAGTGAGTATCACTGATCCAGAGTATATTTAGCGTCAAGAGGTATATTTCTCAGGGGCAGATTTGTTTCTGCTCCTGGAACTACCAGAAAGAGAAAGAATCCCTCTTTGCTGGTGACTTACAGAATGTAGCCACCAGACATCGATGGGGTGATCGATGTACTACTTAAATGCTATTGTTTCCTCCTGGGAAAAAGAGACTGGGGAGTGCATGAGAAAATCTTTTTTAAAAAAGCAAAGGCAATTCTCTTACAAGACAATTGTATTATATTTACACCAAGTCAGCTGCTATAGAGATGCCTGTTCATGTGCCATGCACAAATTCTATTCCCATGGACAATTTACCCAATATCCATTATGCCGCTAACCTATCATTATTATTTTTTTAAGCTGCACTGACCACGTAAAATATATTTGGCTAACTGCTGAGCTAAGTGTTTGATTTAATTCGAGAGGTTTGATTTGTGTGGCGAGATCAAGCACTCTGCTGAATATCGCTGCTCTTCTTTGTGGTTTCGGGGCCCTCCCGGGCCTCTTTTTCAATGCTGTGAGTCAGGTCTGGTTCACTCACATGGGATCGTCCGGCAGCAACAGGGTGGAGTGGTTGGAGGGGAATTGGGGGGGAGGCAATCTCCTATTTTCTGATGAGAGAAGGGCCTGTCAGCAGCTGAGAGGTCCAACCTCTGTCTGAGTTGGTTTGTGGTGTCTCCAGCACTCCTCCTTCTGGAAATGGAAGACATTGGGGGGGGGGTCATAAGAACATAAGAAAGGCCATGCTGGATCAGACCAACGCCCATCAAGTCCAGCAGCCTGTTTACACAGGGGCCAACCTGGTGCTTCTAGAAAGCAAGATGACTGCAGTAGCATTCTCCTGCCCATGTTCCACAGCACCTAATACAATAGGCATGCTCACAAGAACATAAGGAAAGCCCTGCTGGATCAGACCAAGGCCCATCAAGTCCAACAGTCTGTTCACACACTGGCCAAACAGCTGCCTCAAGGAAGCCCACAAACAAGATGGCAGCACCATCCTGCCTGTGTTCCACAACACCTAATATAATAGACATGCTCCTCTGATCCTGGAGAGAATAGGTATGCATCATGACTAGTATCCATTTTTACTAGCAGCCATGAATAGCCCTCTCCTCCATGAACATGTAAACTCCCCTCTTCAAGCCTTCCAAGCTGGCAGCCATCACCACATCCTGGGGCAGGGAGTTCCGCAGTTTAACCATGCGTTGTGTGAAGAAATGCTTCCTTTAATCTGTTTTTGAGTCTTTTACCTGTTTTGAATCTATGCCAAGCCCTTCTCCCAAAGCCATTCATTTCGTATATGAAATGATTTCTTTTCCTCAGTGGTTGATCATTCTGTCATACAACATGCATATCATATCACATTCCACGTACAACCATAAGTGGCGTATGCCAGGAAAAGCTTTGACGCTGGATTCTGCTGCATGTAGAAACATAAACTGTGCAGCCCACCAAGGAGGACTTCGTCGATTCAACAGCCTATGTGCCGTCAAGTCATAAATGACTTATGGCGACCCTGTAGGGTTTTCAAGGCACAAGGCATTGGGAGGTGGTTTGCTATTGCCTTCCTCCAGGTGGGCTGAGAGAGTCCTGAGAGAACTGTGACTAGCCCAAGGTCACCAGGCAGGCTTCATGTGGAAGAGTGGGGAATCGAACCTGGTTCTCCAGATTAGAGGTCTGCCGCTCTTAATCACCACACCACACTGGCTCTCTCAACAGTCCAGGGGTGCTTTCACACATGCCGAATAAGGCACTGTTTCAATCCACCTCACACACAATCTCCTTTATTGGCATAAAATTGAAACCCTGGGTGACTACATAATAACAAAATTGTTTCAGCTGAGCATTGCTGACAGGTTTAGGACATAAATAGATAAAAGGATGCTAAAATTCATAAAAAACCCTCTAATTAACTGACTGCTGAACTTTCGCAGCAAATCTCAGAAATTGTGCCCCTTTCTCCAACGTTACAGGAGAGTGATGGTTCAAAAAAAATTTCAATCACCTTTCAATGCACTTTGCAAGTGGATTTTACGGGGTGAAATGGCAAAATCCACTTGCAAACGAGCGTTAAAGTGCATTGAACGTGGACGGAAAGTGCATTGTTCAGCACGTGTAAAAGCGCCCTGTGAGGAGCGGTTTAAAACGCTTAGGGCTGTTTAGCTTTGAAAGAAGGCGGCTGAGGGGAGACATGATAGAAGTCTATAAAATTATGCATGGTTTGGAGAGAGCGGACAGGTCCTCCCTCTCTCATAATACTAGAACGCGGGGTCATCTGCTGAAGCTGGAGGGGGAGAGATTCAAAACTGATAAAAGGAAGTATTTCTTCATGCAACGCACAGTTAAATTGTGGAACTCCCTGCCCAGGTTGTGGCAATGACTGACAACTTGGAAGGCTTTAAGAAGAGAGTGGACATGTTCATGGAGGAGAGGGGTATTCATGGCTACTAGTTAAAATGGATACTAGTCGTGATGCATATCTATTTTCTCCAGGATCAGAGGAGCATGCCGAATATATTAGGTGCTGTGGAACACAGGCAGGATAATGCTGCTGCAGTCGTCTTGTTTGTGGGCCGCCTAGACGCACTTGGTTGGCCCCTGAGTGAACAGACTGCTGGACTTGATGGGCCTTGGTCTGATCCAGCATGGCTTTTCTTATGTTCTTATGTAGTGATTTACACTCAGCTAGGGCAGCTTGGAAAACCAGCGGCCAAGGAAACTAATATGCAGCGTGCATCCTCCACTCCAGACAGGCCTAGACAAATTCCCCCTTCCCTTTTATTTAGGCCTTCGAAACATTTGCATAAAGTGTGTGTACATGTGTGTGTGTGCGTGTGTTAGTGAGTGAATGGTGCGGCTTTCAACTGCACCAGGCAGGGAGAATGGGGGTGGGGTGGGAGAACAACACACAGATTTTTTTTCCTCCAGCCAATAAAACCGAACCACGGAAATGGCGAGAGGAAAAAGAAAGACAGTAACAGAGCGAGACGCAGAGAAAAAGAACACATCGAGAGAAAGGAAAGCCAGGAAGGGATGGAAGTGATTCACGCCTCCGATCTCCGCTAACCCTCTTCACAGGATTGGACGACGAAGGCGCATATGTACACACGGGTGTGCAAGGGTGTGCGCGTTTGTTTGCTTGCTGGGATTTCCATTCTAACAGGCCGCTGAAACAAAGCTGCCTGTTTAGAGACGATAGTGGAGGGAACCAGCGGGGTCCTTTGCCCGGCAAAGGGATTGGCATATTGAACTATTTTGATGGTTTCTTTTGCCTCTCCTTTGCCTCTCAGGCGCCTTCTGAGAGGGATTGTGTTTGATATTCTCCTCCTCCTGGGTTCTGTGAGACAGCATGTTTAGCCCTTGCTAGAGATATCTGCCTAACCAGTCAGCTGAGCAGCTGCATGGAAGAAGAAGAGTTGGGTTTTTTATACCCCGCTTTTCCCTACTGAAAGGAGTCTCAAAGCGGCTTACTATCGCCTTCCCTTCCTCTCCCCACAACAGGCACTTTGCGAGGCAGGAGGGGCTGAGAGAGTTCGGGGAGATCCGTGACTGGCCCAAGGTCACCCAGCAGGCTTCATGCAGAAGAGTGGAGAAACCCAACCCAGATTAGAATCCACTGCTCATGTGGAGGAGTGGGGAATACCTCCATCGCTTTTACCAAATTTCGATGGGCTTTTTCAAGAGCTCGTTTTAATGCCTTTCCATTGGCCTTGCTCAGTGGGAGATTCCAGCGTTTACCTTTGGAGTCTAGGTTGTGGCCCTGTAACTCTGATGTTGAGACAATTGCCCATATTTTATTGCATTGTGAATTTTACAATGTCAGAAATAGGCCAATTTTGCCCTTGTTGACCAGAGTTTTCAGACATTTGGATGATTTTATTATTAAATTTTTAAGTAAAAGTAAAGGTCCCCTGTGCAAGCACCGGGTCATTCCTGACCCATGGGGTGATGTCACATCCCGACGTTTCATAGGCAGACTTTGTTTATGGGGTGGTTTGCCAGTGCCTCCCAGTCATCTTCCATTTACCCCCAGCAAGCCGGGTGCTCATTAAATATTTACCTGAGGATAAAGATGCCAACATTTCCTACACAGTGGCAAAGTTTCGTTACATTGCCACTAGAGCGCGAAGACATCAAAATTGTAATGGCTCCGTATTGATCAATTTTAACAACATTTATCTGCTGGTCAAATGACTGTAAATAAAGAAACTGAACTGAGGAGTGGGGAATCGAACCCCTTTCTCCAGATTAAAGTCTGCCGCTACAACAGGCTGGCCCTCAGAGTTACTTGAAATGGTGTGTTTAGCATTGAATTCGTTTCAGCTATTTTAAAGCCCGTGTCTTTGCCAACATGGGAGAGGAGTGGGAGGAGCAGTACTGGAATTGAAGGTGTCTCAGCAAGGTGGCAGCCCCCCCCCCCGTATTTTATTATACCCCTCCCCCGTAGCAAGTGGTTAAGGGGAGAAAGAAAGAGTCACCTTCTCTAGCTCTGTTTAATGGCAAGAGTCAGAGATGGGCCTGGAGAGACAGCGTGGTGTAGTGGTTAAGAGCAATGGTTTGTAGTGGTGGACTCTAATCCGGAGAACCGGGTTTGATTCCTCCCTCCTTCAAATGAGCGGCAGAGGCTAATCTGGTGAACTGGGTTGGTTTCCCCACTCCTACGCATGAAGCCAGCTGGGTGATCTTGGGCTAGTCACATGCTCTCAGCCCCACCTACCTCACAGGGTGTGTTGCTGGGTGAAGAAGGGAAGGCGATTATAAGCCGGTTTGATTCTTCCTTTTTAGATGTGTTCTATTTTTGGTCAAATGACCGAAAAATAAAGATTGATTGATTGATTCTTCCTTAGGAGCCCTGTGGCGCAGAGTGGTCAGCTGCAGTACTGCAGTCCAAGCTCTGCTCACGACGTGAGTTCGATCCCAGCGCAAGTTGGTTTCAGGTAGCCGGCTCAAGGTTGACTCAGCCTTCCATCCTTCTGAGGTCGGTAAAATGAGGACCCAGCTTGCTGGGGGTAAAGGGAAGATGACTGGGGATGGCACTGGCAAGGCAAGCCACCCCGTAAACACCTAGGAAACTTCGGGATGTGACATGACATCACCCATGGGTCAGGAATGACCTG
Organism: Euleptes europaea; assembly: GCF_029931775.1. NCBI lineage: Eukaryota > Metazoa > Chordata > Lepidosauria > Squamata > Sphaerodactylidae > Euleptes > Euleptes europaea. The sequence goes on along the minus strand of NC_079331.1, from coordinate 13,664,626 downwards.
GTGCTTGCACAGGGGACCTTTGCCTTTACCTTTTTGATTCTTCCTTACATGGTGGAGAAAGCTGGCATATAAAAACCAACTCTTCTTCTTCCTCCTTCTTCTTCATGAAGTCCTGCCCCTCCTCCCAGAATTCACGCACAATTTCTGCCCCTTTGTTTCTCGCTCAGATCAAAATAGCTTTGTAAACGCCAGACAGAAATTTAAGTGCCAGGGGGTTTGTGTGCAATTTTTTTCAAGGCAGACTTAGCAGATTTCAGACCAAAGATTGCAAATAACAGTGACCACGACAATAATAATGGCAGTGGTTGAATAATAACAGAGAAGGGGTCAAGAAGAAGAGAGGGAATGGACGGAGGTGAGAGATTTCAGGAGAATAAAATCGAAGGAGACAGGCACTTGTGGCAAACGGGCTTTGGGATAATTCGCCTTCTTCCCAGGATTGAAGGACCGTCTAGTCTGGGGGAGCCTAAGGGCATCATTACTGAGATGAAGCGCCGGTCCATTGGAATAAAAATACATCAATTTTTGCTGGTTATGTTATCACAGTATGCCTCCCTTCACCCCTCCAATGCAGAGAGCAAATATCTTCCAAGGATCCCTCCGTCATGTCCAAGGGGGAAGTAAAGAGCTACGTTGAGACCCAGGGAGTCAGGTCGATCACTGGTCCTCGCTAGAAAAGTGCCACCACGTTAACTGCCCTGGGAAATGTTTACTAGGATCATGGCCGGTGCTCAGAGCATGTGCAAAGTGAGGTCAAGTTGCAACCGACTTGCGGCGACCCCAGCAAGGGGCCTTCGAGGCAAGGGAGAAGCAGAGGTGTTTTGCCATTGCCTTCCTCTGCAGAGTCTCCCTTGCTGGTCTCCCATCCAAGCACCGGCCCTGCTTAGCCTCCAACTTCTGGTGACCCCAGCAAGGGGCTTTCAAGGCAAGTGAAGAGCAGAGGTGTTTCGCCATTGCCTGCCTCTGCAGAGTCTTCCTTGGTGGTCCCCCATCCAGGGACTGACGCTGCTTAGCTTCCAAACGTATGGTGACTCCAGCAAAGAGCTTTCGAGGCAAGTGAGAAGCAGAGGTGGGTTGCCATTGCCCACCTCTGCAGAGTCTTCCTTGGTGGTCCCCCATCCAAGCACTGACCCTGCTTAGCTTCCAAACTGATGACAACCCCAGCAAGGGGCCTTCGAGGCAAGGGAGAAGCAGAGGTGTTTTGCCATTGCCTTTCTCTGAAGGGTCTCCCTGGCTGGTCTCTCATCCAAGTACCGGCCCTGCTTAGCCTCCGACTTCTGGCAACCCCAGCAAGCGGCTTTCAAGGCAAGTGAGAAGCAGAGGTGTTTTGCCATGGCCTTCCTCTGCAGTGTCTTCCTTGGAAGTCTCCCTACCAAGCCCTGACCCTGCTTCACTTCCGAGATCTGATGAGATTGGGCTACATACCACGCTGTCTTCCCTCCTGCAGATGCTCTAGCACACTGGTTCCCAACCAGGGGTCCGTGGACCCCCAGGGGTCCACGAGAACTAAATTAAGGTCCGCGAAACAAAGTTATAAACCCATGATAAATTAATATTTTCAATTAAAAGTTCTCTATTATAAAAATATATATTCAAATATTATTCTAAGCTTAATGTTTAACTAACAGTTATGATTAAAGTTTATTTTCAAATCCTCTGAATTTTTATTTTGAACCTTGGGGTCCCTGCACTGAACAAAAAAGTCCTTGTGGTCCCTGGTCAAAAAAAGGTTGGGAACCACCGCTCTAGCATGACTGATACACAGCTTGGTTCCCAATAGCTCCCATTAACTTCTATGGGACATTCTGGGACATTGTTGGGCCGCCTAGCAATGGATTTGACAGTGCATGATGCAGGATTAACGGTGTCCTACCACCAAGTGAATGGTTACCACTGCCTTCCATGAGGAAAAGCATAATATAAATGGGGGGGCAGAGGATAAAAGCTGATCTTTCACCCCTGGTGACTGTCGATGGGTGGGGAATAGCGGGGCATTCATAGAATCATAGAGTTGGAAGGGACCACCAGGGTCATCTAGTCCAACCCACTGCACAATGCAGGAATTTCACAACTACCTCCCCCACACCCACCCAGTGACCCCCTGCTCCACGCCCAGAAGATGGCCAAGATGCCCTTCCTCTCATGAACTGCCTAAGGTCATAGAATCAGCATTGCTGACGGCCATCTAGCCTCTGTATGGGGAGGGGCTGTGGCTCAGTGGTAGAGCATCTGCTTGGCATGCAGAAGGTCCCAGGTTCAATCCCTGGCATCTCCAGTTAAAGGGACTAGGTGAGTAGGAGATGTGAAAGACCCCTGCCTGAGACCCTGGAGAGCCGCTGCTGGTCTGGGTAGACAATACTGACTTTGATGGACCAAGGGTCTGATTCAGTACAAGGCAGCTTTATGTATTCGTGTGTATCCTGTGATTCTTGCAGTATACAGATCCTCCTTCCACACACTCTTACCTATCATTCAGAGGTCCATCATAACTTTGGCCTCCTTCCCTTGAGATTCTATTTCTTATCTCTTTCCTCCCCCCTCCCCTTCAATTCTTTTCCAGGTTCTCTCTTTTTTCCCAAAGAGCCAACAGCGTGGTGTAGTGGTTAAGAGTGGTGGACTCTAATCCGGAGAACTGGGTTTGATTCCCCCACTCTTCCACATGCAGCCTGCTGGGGTGACCTTGGGCCAGTCACAGTTCTCTCCAAACTCTCTCAGCCCCACCTACCTCACAAGGTGTCTGTTGTGGGGAGAGGAAGGGAAGGCCATTGTAAGCCGCTTTGAGACTCCTTAAAAGGTAGAGAAAGTCGGCATATAAAAACCAACACTTCTTCTTATTCTTATTCTTATTCTCCTTCTCCTCCCTCCTCCTCTTCTCACGAATTTTAACTTATTTACTGACTTCATTTATACCCCCTGCCTTTCTCCTCAACGGGAGCCATAGAAGCTTACATTGTTCTCTCCCTGTGAGGTAGGTTAGGCTGAGGGAGTGGGTGACTGGCTGAGGTCACCCAGCAAACTTCCAATGCAAAGTAGGGATTCGAACCCGGATCTCCCAGTTCATAGTCTGACACTGCTACATAGCATCTGCTCTCACACACCACAAGAAAGAAAGAAAGAAAGAAAGAAAGAAAGAAAGAAAGAAAGAAAGAAAGAAAGAAAGAAAGAAAGAAAGAAAGAAAGAAAGAGGGAGGGAGGGAGGGAGGGAGGGAGGGAAGGAGGCAGGCATGCAGGGAAGGAAGGAAGGAAGGAAGGAAGAGAAAGGAAGGAAAAGAAAGGAAGAGAAAGGAAGGAAGGAAGGAAGGAAGGAAGGAAGGAAGGAAGGAAGGAAGGAAGGAAGGAAGGAAGGAAGAGAAAGGAAGGAAGGAAGGAAGGAAGGAAGGAAGAGAAAGGAAGGAAGGAAGGAAGGAAGGAAGGAAGAGAAAGGAAGGAAGAGAAAGGAAGGAAGGAAGGAAGGAAGGAAGGAAGGAAGGAAGGAAGGAAGGAAGGAAGGAAGGAAGGAAGGAAGGAAGGAAGGAAGAGAAAGGAAGGAAGGAAGGAAGGAAGGAAGGAAGAGAAAGGAAGGAAGGAAGGAAGAGAAAGGAAGGAAGAGAAAGGAAGGAAGGAAGGAAGGAAGGAAGGAAGGAAGGAAGGAAGGAAGGAAGGAAGGAAGGAAGGAAGGAAGGAAGGAAGGAAGGAAGGAAGGAAGGAAGAAAGAAAGAAAGAAAGAAAGAAAGAAAGAAAGAAAGAGGAAGAGGAGGGAGGGAGGGAAGAAAGAAGGGAAGAAAGAAGGAGAAAGAAAGAAAGAAAGAAAGAAAGAAAGAAAGAAAGAAAGAAAGAAAGAAAGAAAGAAAGAAAGAAAGAAAGAAAGAAAGAAAGAAATTACTCAAAATTCTGCATGGGGGCTTATTTTGAGAATTTGGATGGGGGAAAATGTGCATCTAGAGAGCGCAAATCCAAGGCCAAACCTCCCGTGCATAAATAGCATGAATCACCCCGAAGCACCGTCGCGCCTGGGGCAAACGGCATCTTTGACCCGGCAATCGCTTTTGGGGGGCGAGGGGGTGGGGGAAGAAGCGAAGCGGCCGTCTGCCCGGAGGCTGGAAAGGGCTGGGCGGCATATGCCGGGCCTGGATTCCTCCCGGGCGGCCCCCGTGCAGTAAAGAAGTCGCCGCTCGGCTCGACGGACGGGCGCCGGTCGGTTACGGCGCGCGGTGACATATCGAAGGCGAGCGCTCATCCCGGCGGAGGCATCGCCGCCCGCCCGGGCGGAAAATGAAAGCCGACGTTGAGCTTAATGCAACCAAGCAGCCCGCCCGGAGCAGGAGAGCGGAGGAGGAGAGGGAGGGCGGCCGAGCCCTTGGGCAGGGGCTGCTCCCAAGGAAACCCCCGGGTCCCCCTTACCTGCCAAGCGGCCGCAGCTCGGGAAGGGGCCGCTTTCCCACCAGCCTTCCGCGGTGACTACCGCAGTCATGTAGCAGAACTCTAATGGGGGTGTCTCCAAGCCGGACATGATTTAGGAACGGAATCAGAGAAGTCTGAGTTCTAGGCATAACAGCTTTAATAAGGAAGCAATGCATATTATAAGAAAGGCCCTGCTGGATCAGACCAAGGCCCATCGAGTCCAGCAGTCTGTTCACACAGTGGTCAACCAGGTGCCTTTAGGAAGCCCACAAACAAGACGACTGCAGCATTGTCCTGCCTGTGTTCCTCAGCACCTAATGTAATAGGCATGCTCATAAGAACATAAGAAAAGCCCTGCTGGATCAGACCAAGGTCCATCAAGTCCAGCAGTCTGTTCATACAGTGGCCAACCAGGTGCCTTTAGGAAGCCCACAAACAAGACGACTGCAGCATTGTCCTGCCTGTGTTCCTCAGCACCTAATGTAATAGGCATGCTCATAAGAACATAAGAAAAGCCCTGCTGGATCAGACCAAGGTCCATCAAGTCCAGTAGTCTGTTCATACAGTGGCCAACCAGGTGCCTTTAGGAAGCCCACAAACAAGACGACTGCAGCATTGTCCTGCCTGTGTTCCTCAGCACCTAATGTAATAGGCATGCTCATAAGAACATAAGAAAAGCCCTGCTGGATCAGGCCAAGGTCCATCAAGTCCAGCAGTCTGCTCACACAGCGGCCAACCAGGTGCCTCTAGGAAGCCACTAACAAGACGAGTGCAGCAGCGCCATCCTGCCTGTGTTCCACCGCACCCAAAATAATAGGCATGCTCCTCTGATACTAGAGAGAATAGGTATGCAGCAAGACTAGTATCCATTCTAACTAACAGCCATGAACACCCCTGTCCTCCATGAATAAGTCCACTCCCCTCTTCAAGCCCTCCAAGCTGGCAGCCATCACCACATCCTGGGGCAGGGAGTTCCACAATTTAACTATGGGTTGTGTGAAAAAATACTTCCTTTTATCTGTTTTGAATCTCTCACCCTCCAGCTTTAGCAGATGTTCTAGTATTATGGGAGAGGGAGGAAAACGTCTCCCTGCCCACTCTCTCCAAACCATGCATAATTTTATAGACCTCTATCATGTCTCCCCTCAGCTGCCTTCTTTCCAAGCTAAACAGCCCTAAGCGTCTTAACCGCTCCCCATAGGACAGTTGCTCTAGTCCCCTAATCATTTTGGTTGCTCTTTTCTGCACCTTCTCAAGCTCTGCAATATCCTTTTTTAGGTGTGGTGAGAACTGTACACAGTATTCCAAGTGTGGTCTCACCATAGATTTGTACAAGGGCAGTATGATATCAGTTTTATTCTCTATTCCTCGTCTAATTTTGGCCAGCATGGAATTTGCCTTTTTTTTTACAGCATATTCAGGAAAGACATTACAGTTAACATTCAAAGAGCACATATAAGCACACCTATAGGTGGGAAGAGAGGGACAGATCCCAAGTGGATCTGAAACCAATTTCCTCCTCTTCTACTCCACGGCAGGGGGCTCAGCCTTTTTATAGGAATTGATAAACACCATTCCATTTACTATGTAACTCTTGACTCTCTCCCAAAGTTATCATTAAGAGTGTTTGGAACTAACATGCCAGGCTGACCCTCTAGCAGGACTGTAGCTCTGGCCGGTGCTGCCAAGCACATTTCCCATAAATGTGCTCAGAATTGTTCCAACAGGGATATCCTTATAAGGGTTGTTACAGACTAGAGTCTTAGAGACACTCATGGATATACTTTGGTTCATGCGAAGCTTTCTGGGAACAAACGTAGATACTGGAATATGGGGATAGATTAGACCTTAATATTAGACTTCTTCGTCAGTAACTGGCCCATCACCACCACCCCTCCAGAGGGAGCCTTACAGATTCCAGCTGCATCGTGGTTTTATTTCAAATGCACCCCTCCACGCGTCATTTATAGAATTCATAGAATCACAGGCCATTTACGCACGGAAGGTTTTGCCTTGGATTTGCCACTCTCTAGATGCACATTTTTCTCATCTGAATTCTTTCTCTCTTTTTTTTAATAATTTTTTATTGGAGAACAACAATAACGATAACAATAAACAATAACAGCAACTAAAAGAAGCAAAAAAATGACAATCTCCATGATTTAAAATACAATATATCTATATACACAATAACAACAGGATTCCTATGCTTTCTCATCCGAATTCTCAAAACTCTGCATGGGGGCTTATTGTTGAATTTTGAGTATTTGGATGGGGGGAAATGTACCTCTAGAGAGCAGCAAACCTCCTGCGCATAAATGACCACAGACTTGGAAGGGACCACCAGGGTCATCTAGTCCAACCCCCTGCACAATGCAGGAAATTCACAACTACCCCCCCCACACACACACACCCAGTGATCCCCACTCCATGCCCAGAAGATGCCTTCTCTCTCATGATCTGCCTAAGGTCATGGAATCAGCATTGCTGACAGATGGCCACGTTTTTATTGTTTTTTTTTTTGGCTGTACAGTCACATCTGAATGATGGCAAGGAGACGTTCCGAGGTGGTTTTGCCATTGCCTGCCTCCGCCTCACAACGCTGGCATTCCCTGGAGGTCTCCCATCCAAATCCTTGCCGGGGTTGACCCTGCTTAGCTTCTGAGATCTGAAGGGATCAGGCTAGCCTGGGCTATAGCCAGGCCAGAGCTAAATGCACAAGAACACACGAAGCTGCCTTATACTGAATCAGACCCTCAGCCCATCAAACTCAGTATTGTCTACTCAGACCTGCAGCGGCTCTGCAGGGTCTCAGGCGGAGATCTTTCCCATCACCTACTTGGCTAGTCCCTTCAACTGGCGATGCCGGGGGTTGAACCTGGGGCCTTCTGCATGCCAAGCATATGCTCTACCACGGAGCCACAACCCCTCTCCATGGTTCTCCAGGGTCTCAGACAGAGGTCTTTCCCATCACCTACCCGCCTGGTCCCTTTAACTGGAGATGCCGGGGATTGATGCTCTACCACTGAGCCACAGCCCTTCCCTAAACACCAAGAGGCTTTTCTGCCCCACCCCACAAGCGTTTATTTTAAAAGGCAGGCAGTTTACTAGAAAGCAATGAGAAATGCAAGGAAACAACCACACTGGCAAAGATTCTTTGGCGAGGATTTCCTGCCAGACCTTCTGCCTAAGGGGGAATCGGAGGGCTGGAAGGCGAGCCGAGAAGCCCTTGGATCCCGCGCGAAACGCCGCTCAAATAGATCGCGATGGGTAGCCCTGTCGGTCGCCGTACAAAAGAGCAAGAGACCAGTAGCAGCTTAAAGACTAACACCATTTCTGGCGGGGTATTCAGCTTCCCCAAGTCTTTAAGGCGACAAGGGGCTGATTTTTATACAAGGCTCGTCCCCCCACCTTTCCTTCCATGCAAATCCTCAAAGCTCAAAAATAAGCCCCCCTTGCAGAGTTCTGAGAATTCGGATGGGGGAAATGTGCATCTAAAGGGTGGTAAATCCAAGGCAAAACCTCCCGTGCATAAACCCCTGTCCGGGGTTCCTTTTCATTTGAAAGGTCAGGAACTGATTCTGGATTTCTATTATGCATGGGAGGTTTTGCTTTGGATTTGCCACTCTTTAGATGCACTCTCCCCCCCCCCCCGCCCATCCATATCCTCAAAACTCAACAATAAGCCCCCATGCAGAGTTTTGAGAATTCGGATAGGGGAAATGTGCCATCTACAGAGTGCCAAATCCAATGCAAAACCTTCCATGAATAAATACAAACGCATGGGAGGTTTTGCTTTGGATTTGCCACTCTTTAGATGCACTCTCTCCCCCCCCCCACCCGCCCATCCATATCCTCAAAACTCAACAATAAGCCCCCATGCAGAGTTTTGAGAATCCAGATGGGGAAAATGTGCATCTAAAGAGGGGCAAATCCAAGGCAAAACCTCCCATGCGTTTTCGCCCGCACCGGGAGGGAATCTGGACTTCTATTCCCCAGGCTTAACCGTCGGCCGGGCAAACAAACTTGATCCCGCGTTTGAAACGGAATATGTGTGTGTGTGTGTGTGTGTGTGTGTGTGTGTGTGTGTGTATACACACACACACACACATATATATATATTCCGTTTCAAACGCGGTATATATATGTGTGTGTGTGTGTGTATATATATATATATATATATATATATATATATATATATATATATATATATATATATATAATATCTTCATTTTCCAATTTGTCATTGGCCCGCGATACACGATTCTGGAGGGAGGAGCGGGGGAACGAAGCGGAAAACCTTAGAAAGTAGAATTTAACAAGAAAGCCACTCCCTAGCTTTCTATAAGCATCTCCCTGCTTTCGATCGCACGGATACCTTCGAGCAGACGCCTCATTCTTAGAAACAGAAAGCAGCCGTCGAACGTCAAATAGCCCCATTAATAATATTATTAGAGCAATGCGTTGGGCTGTTTTAATAATCTGCGTTGCAGTTTGACCCAGACTAGCGCAGAGGGTCTACACGATACGGTGCATGCACGCAACAACGTGAAGATAGCAATCACGTGCGCAAAGGGGTAGATGCACACAGGTGTTTACACCCAGACGCAGAGAGAGGTGCAAGAGGGCAATTGCGGCTTCATACACAAAACCTAGCCAAGCTTTTTTTCCCTTGTAAACAAGGCAAGCATTCACAGGCAAGCATTCCACAGGTGTAAGATTGGGCGCTGCAGCTATGGGAGGGGTCCTAGCTCCGGGTTGCCTTCCCATCAGGCAATTTGTCAAAGGCGCAGGATCTGTGCCGCTTGGGCGGAAGGAGCAACACCTCCCGCCGTGTCCCCGGGAGAGCTGAATTCGAGTCCTGCAGCACCTTAGGCCCCTTATGCCTGGGAGGTTTCGCCTTGGATTTGCCTCTCTCTATGATGCCCATCTCGCCCATCCGAATTCTCAAAACTCTGCATGGGGGCTCATTGTTGAGTTTTGAGAATTCGGATGGGGGAAATGTGCACCTAGAGCAGGGGTTCTCAACAAAGGGGGGAATCCCCCCCAGGGGGAATTTTAGGGTTGGGGGGATTAGGACCACTATTCAGCAACGTGTGATGTCCTGTAGATTATGTACGATGGGTAAAATTGTAGTTTATTTTTTATTTTGACTGGGAAGGGTGTGTGTTAAGTGCGGTCAAGTCGCTTCCGACTCATGGCGACCCTATGAATCAGTGTCCTCCAAAATTTCCTCTCTTTGACAGCCTTGCTCAGGTCTTGCAAACTGAGGGCTGTAGCTTCCTTTATTGAGTCCACCCATCTCTTGTTGGGTCTTCCTCGTTTCCTGCTGCCCTCAACCTTTCCTAGCATGACTGTCTTTTCTAGTGACTCTTGCCTTCTCATAATGTGACCAAAATACGATAGCCTCAGTTTAGTCATTTTAGCTTCTAGGGTCAGTTCAGGCTTGATTTGATCTATAACCCACTGATGGTTTTTTTTTGGGGGGGGGGCAGTCCATGGTATCCATGGGAAGGGGGGAATTATATTCTGAACAATGGTTGAAAGGGGGGAATGGAGCAAAAAAAGGTTGATCTAGAGTGAATGGCAAATCCAAGACAAAACCTCCCCTGCATAAATGGCCAGGAAGTTTTGCCTTGGATTTGTCGCTCAATAGATGCACGCCCCCCCCCCATGCGACTTCTCAAAGCTCAAAAATAAGCCCCCCATGCAAAGCTATGAGAATTCGGATGGGGGAAATGTGCATCTAGAGAGCTGCGAATCCAAGGCAAAACCTCCCATGCATCAAATGGCCAAGGTGTCAGCTAGGTCCCCTCGCCGATCTCATGAAGAAGGCCAGGTGGAAAATAAAACCAAGCACAGTGATCGCTAAATGAACTTGCAGGAGTCTTCTTGTCAGGAGAGAATAAGACACGCGGGGGGGGGGGGCGCACACAAACAACTCCAGACCCGTTATTCATTAGCCAAGAAATGCACAAAAGCATAAGATCAGACAAGCGACTTCCGATTTATAATCATGGGAGTTGACAGCTGTCACTCACAGATCAATCAGCTCAAGCGTTAGCTTATTTTATTTTTTGTTTTTTGGTTTGTTTTTGAGACTTATAACTCGCCCTCCCCAGCAAGCCGAGGAGATCCCAGTGTGAATCGGAGAGGATAAATGTGAATCGGTGGGGTTGTGATTCAACTCTTTCATGGGGGGGGGGGGAGAGAGAGAGACCAGATATATTGAAGTACGATACAGCATTGGCTGGAGATTGTAAAAGATAATGAGAAAGGGCATGCGAATGAAGGCGTTTTTCTTGTGGTTAGCCCATCTCCAGACTTCCCTTCAATATCTTTAAAAGGTTGCTTAGCTTTGACGATCTGACAAGAGGGAAAAGGCAGGCGATTTTAAAGCTACGGATGAATCGATGGGTGCAAATGCAAATGATGAAGGAAGAACATCACAACTCCAAAGCGGATTCTACCCTCACTCTACAAATCATCAAGACATCCTACTGAAATATAATGGGGCATAATACAGTAGGAGATAAAAATTCTAACAGTGCGTTCCTAAAGAAAGTTACTCCAGACTAAGCCCATGGAAATGAATGAGTTTAGACTGGCGTAACTCTCCTTAGGAATGCACTGTAAATAGGTGCATAAATTCATAAATAATCGATGGGGTTTAGAGAGAGAAGGAGAATCCAGATTGGGCTGGTAAAACAAACTTGCAGCCAGTGGGCTGATGAAATCCAAACCACGGGACTGCTTATTTCTCCTAATTCTTTGGCCATTGATGCATCGCAGGGCCGGATTTAAGTTTGATGGGGCCCTAAGCTATTGAAGGTAATGGGGCCCTTTATATGTCCAGCTGTCCTTTGTCAACAACAAATTGTCGTTGGTTTTTTTTTTGTGTTGAATATATGCTATATGGTAACTTATGGACATAATAGGTATCTAAAGCCATTTGCACATAACAAAATATGTACTTTATCAAAGTAATTGTTGATTTTGGAAATGTACATCCAGTTTTTTTTCCTTTAAATTTTTTTTTGGGGGGGGGCAAGAGAGTGGGGCCCTAAGCTATAGCTTGTTTAGCTTATACGTAAATCCGGCACATGGGAGGTTTTGCCTTGGATTTGCCCATTTCCCCCATCGGAATTCTCAAAACTCTGCATGGGGGCTTGTTCTTTTGAGTTTAGAGAATTTGGATGAGGAAAATGTGCATCTAGATAGCGGCAAATCCAAAACCTCCCGGGCATAAAAGGCCTTTCTTAAATCGTCAGCGCCCTGTCAAAGAACAAAGGCAAATCCCTGCCCCGAGGACGCTGCAGTCTACATTGCAGGCATCTGATCTCATGGCTCAAAGGAAGCGGGATGGGGGTCAGGCAAATTTAGGACCACGCCCCCGAGGCCCATCAGTCTTTAAGGAGCCCGAGGAGTCCTTGACATTGTAATTTAGATTTGGGCGGCGGAAGAGGGGCGAGGGGAGGAAAGAATAGGCACGCTTTTTCCTGCAAAAGTTGCACGTGCTACATTCCGACGGGTTTTTTGATGGGAAATAAGCAAAGGGCAAAATCGGAGGAGGTTTTTCCCTCATTCCCAAAAAGAAAATATAAGAAAAGGCTTGTTTTTAAAGCAGTTTGTTCCATCAAATCCAGGGCGGTCAGATCTTTTTGCGTCTTCCCCAAAACGGACAGATCATTCTGCTTTCATTTCCTCCCCAATTCTAAATTCTGCGTCACATTTGGAGGCAACACCCTCTGGCAGAGGTGAAGAGATGGATGGATGGATGGATAGATGGATAGATGGATAGATGGATAGATGGATAGATAGATAGATAGATAGATAGATAGATAGATAGATAGATAGATAGATAGATAGATAGATAGATAGATAGATAACACCGTAAACTGTATTGTTAAAAGTAAGCATTGGCCAGAAACGAACGAATTTCAGTATTAAAAAATAAAACACAATACGGCCATTTATGCATGCGAGATTTTGCCTTGGATTTGCCGCTCTCTGGATGTGCATTTCCCCCGTCCGAGTGCTCAAAACTCTGCACGGGGGGCTTATTGTTGAGTTCTGAGAATTTAATTGGGGGAAATGTGCATCAAAAGAGGGGCAAATCCAAGGCAAAACTTCCCATGAATAAATGGCCAAAAGGTATTGCGACAGAGTAGAATGTTTCCTGCAACGGAACGAAAGACAATTCATTCAACCAACCGCAAAAGAAAACGAGGTGAGAAAATGCAATGGCAGAAATAGCAAATAGCAGACACTGATAGAATCCTTTGAAAAATTTAAACTACCTGAACTGAAATTTGGTATTATGATGGGATGCACCTGTAAGAAATTACTTCTTAACAACTGATTGGCAAGGGAAGGAACCTTGAAAAGGGGTGTGTGGGCAAAAACACCCCTAATTTCTACGGGATAGTTAAGCACATGGTTTTATCTTCGCCTCAGGCATCTACTTAAGTGCTTAATTCTAGCAGGACCTCCTTCCGTACACACTCTAAATGCAAATCTAGCACGATATCTACCTAGAGATTAACACAAGAAGCAGAGAAACGGAGACCTGTAATCCATACGAGCATGACCAGTACAATACAAGACCATTCAATAAACAACGAAGGGGGGGGGAGGCTTTTATTAGTAAAAGCGATATCGATATCTATAGATATAGATATCTGCTCTGTCCTGTATACCCCAGGCTAGCCTGATCTTGTCAGATCTCGGAAGCTAAGCAGGGTCAGTCCTGGTAAGTATCTGGATGAGAGACCACCTGTTAGGCAGAGACAGGCAATGGCAAACCACCTCTTGCCTTGAAAACCCTACGGGGTCGCCATAAATCGGCTGGGGCTTGATGGCAAAAAAAGGGGGTATTTATTTGCTGTGCTAATCTCTCGGGTGTTGCCTTTCTGTCCTCCCCTGTGTCCTTCTGTCTATCATATGGATACTCCGGTTCACATCCCCTTAAATTTGCAGGGCCGGTGATCGGATCTATTTCTTTGAAGGTGAAAAGGTCGCTGTCCAGGCGTCGTGGTGCTGAAAAGGCAAGGACAGCCAGGGCCGCTGTACTGATCACCTATAGCCCCTCCTTCAGCTACAGAAAAGGTAGGATCCCAAATAAGACTTTGTCTTGACTTTTGGCTCTCAGACTTTTTTTTTAAGGTGGAGGGAAACGGGAGGAGGTTCATGACTGCAGTTTAATGGGGCCTCGAAGAAAAGCATTTTAGGATCTAACTGCGGCTACGTTGAAGAAGAAGAAGAAGAAGAAGAAGAAGAAGAAGAAGAGGAGGAGGAGGGGGAGGGGGAGGGGGAGGGGGAGGAGGAGGTTTTGATATGCCGACTTTCTCTACCACTTAAGGAAGAATCAAACCAGCTCACAATCACCTTCCCCTCCCCACAACAGACACCCTGACCCAGATTAGAGTCCACCACTCATGTGGAGTGGGGAATCAAACCTGGTTCTACAGATTAGAGCCGGCCGCTCTTAACCACTACACCACACTGTCTCTCTACCAACTACCAGCACTCAGCCTAGCCTGGTCTCACGTGTGTGTGTGTGTGTGTGTGTGTGTGTGTAAAGTGCCATCAAGTTGTAGCCAACTTATGGCGACCCCTTATGGGGTATTCAAGGAAAGAGAGTAACGGAGGTGGTTTGCCAGTGCCTTTCTCTGCACAGCAACCTTGGACTTCCTTGGTGGTCTCCCTTCCAAACACTAACCAGGGCCGACCCTGCTTAGCTTCTGAGATCTGATGAGATTGGGCTATACCAGTGGCTCCCAAAGTAGGCAGTATCACCCCCTGGGCAGTGGTGGGATTGCCTAAGGGGGCACTAGGAGACAAGGAGGCAAAGGGGGGGGTGCTAGAGGTGGGCCCTTTCAACTGTGTTGTTCACTAATTTACAATAGATCAAGCTATGGCACCTTGCTCGCAAAATTTGGTGAAATCTATCAGAATTTTTTCCAGACTTTGTAGAGCTGGTACCACTGGATCAAGTTCATCAGTTTGGTTGAATAAATCTCAACTAAAAAGATTTAATTTGATTTTGAATAAATGTGCAATTAATTGTTCCTGTTTTGACATTTTATTGTTATCATCTTCTTTAGTGAGTCACTCAAACTCCTATTTTGAATAATGCTTTTTATAGGATAAGGTAGGGGGCACTGCGGGTTGAATTTGTGGAACCAAGGGGGCGGTGGCCCAAAAGGTTTGGGAACCGCTGGGATATACCATGCTGACCTCCCTCCCCAGAGACTCATAGGGATGTTATAAAAGGTGTAGTAGTTAGCATTTTGAACAGAGCGGGGAGACTCAAGGGAGTCATTCTTAGCCTAACCTACCTGACAAAGCCATAGTGGGAAAACTGAGGCAAGCCTGCCTGTGTAAGGCACTCTGAGCATCTCTGAAGGATGGGGCATAAATGAGGAAGACCCAACAAGGAAGAAAGCGTTGAGTGGTGCCCTGAGCTCCTGAGGGGAAGGCTGTGATATATACATCAGCAACAGATCAGACTGAAAGAAGTGCAGCTATGGCAGGGGTGGGGAACGTCAGGCCCAGGGGCCATATAAGGCTCACAAAATCATTTGGTCTGGCCCTTTGTGGGTCCTGGCAGATCTCTAGCTCAGAAGGATCTAGGACTGGTGATCCGCCCCCTCCCACGGACAGGAATAGCCTCTATTCAAGGCGGATGTGAGTTTGTTTTGCTGAGAAAAGGAACCTTTTCCCCCCTTGCAGAAGAGTCATTAGCTATGGAGCTGCTAGGACCACCCAAGAAACTGTGTTAACCCTTTCCCACCCGGGCCATGGAGAAACATGGCAGACACTCGGAGCCGTCTCCAGTCGTACCTCTTGGCTAAATGTTCGACCGAATATAGCAGGTTAATTTTTAAGTTGATAATTCTGTATGGCCCGCGAATGATGTTATAAATATTCAAATGGCCCTTGGCAGAAAAAAGGTTCCCCACCCCTGAGTTATGGGGTGAATATGGAGCATCAAGTAAGCCACTGAAATATGGGAGTAAAGGACCAGCATCCTCACCCACTCTTGCCTTAGAGAGGCCGTTTCAAGTACCTCTTACTCCTACACGCAGAAAGACTATTTGTTCCATTCCTCTGTGGAACTCTTCCTCCAAACTGGGTACGTCCTCTTCCTTTCCCCCCTTCACAAAAACTTACAGAATATCCCATCCACACTTCTTTACAGCAGATTGAGAATTCTGCCTTGATTTTAATAGATGTTGGAGAGTGTCCAAGAACCCTCGTTTTTTTTCCTGTGGGGTCGTGCACACTCTCTCCCTGTTAGCAAGTGATACATTTTACCACTGCTGAAATAAATAGCCCATGCTCATCTTAGGTTTATACACAGCCATTAAGAACACATGAACACATGGAGCTGCCTTATACTGAATCAGACCCTTTGTCCACCATAGTATTGTCTACTCTGACCGGCAGCGGCTCTCCAGGGTCTCAGGTGAAGGACTACCACATCACCTACTTGCCTAGTCCCTTTAACTGGAGATGCAGGGGATTGAACCTAGGACCTTCTGCATGCCAAGCAGATGCGCTACCACTGAGCCACTTTTAATTTTATTTTTTTTGCTTTATTTTATTGTGGTTCTTGTTTACTAAGTGATCCACCACAGGAAGGTCTTTGGAGAGGACAAATAAAATTCTTTAAATAAATAAATAAGCTAGTGGCCATCCCTCCGCTCTTTGGCAATGAGTACCATAAATTAATTATGAGCTGTATGAAAAAGGACATTCTTTTGGTTCTGTCTATCCCCTTCATAGGGTGACGCAGGTTCATAAAAACATAAGAAAAGCCCTACTGGATCAGACCAAGGCCCATCAAGTCTAGCAGTCTGTTCACGCAGTGGCCAACCAGGTGCCTCTAGGAAGCTCACAAACATGACGACTGCAGCAGCATTTCCCTGCCTGTGTTCCACCCACAGCACCTAATATAATAGGCATGCTCCTCTGATCCTGGAGAAAATATGGCTGTCCACTGGAGACCCCCCCCCCCAAAAAAAAACAGCTAAGGTCTGTCAAGCTTCCCTAAATGATTTCATGGGGCAGTTTTCTTATTAAGCCCTCCGTGGAACAGGCTTCCTCGGGAGGTAGTAAGCACTCCTTCCCTGAAGGTTTTTAAGCAGATGGCCATCTGTCAGCAATGCTGATTCTATGACCTTAGGCAGATCAAGAGAGGGAGGGCACCTTGGCCATCTTCTGGGCATGGAGCAGGGGTCACTGGGGGGTATGGGGGGGAGGTAGTTGTGAATTTCCTGCATTGGGCAGGGGGTTGGACTGGATGACCCTGGTGGTCCCTTCCAACTCTATGATTCTATGATTCTACGAGTGGCTATTTGCAGGCATGGAGAAGAACAGCCAGGTGTTTGTCTGTCAGGTTCAAGAACAAAGAATAATAATCAGACATGGAACGGATTGGGGGTTCCGGATGCGTTCACGTCCCACTTATGCTTTCGTATTTATGTGCTTACACGCTTGCTATACGCAAAGGCTGCATTTTTACCCGCAACAGCTCCCCAGGTGGCTTACAGTAAAAACAAATTAATTCCATTCACAATTAAAACAATTAAATTCATAAAACAAAGCAGCGGCAGTGCCAGAAATCAGGCCCTGTGCGTTTGACGTTCCTGCCCTCTGGCTGTGTCGGCTGCTCCTGTTTTCTTCTTCGCTGAGCTCACGATAAGGCCAGGGGACGTAGTTTCCCCTGCCTGCAAGCCTTTGTAGAATAGATCCAGAGTGGAACCACAGCTGATTACTGATGACAACATAGCTTGGGCCTTGCTTTGCAGTTATGAAAACCCTTGCGGGGATGGGGGGTGGGGGTTGAGATGCAGGGAATGCTTGAATACCAGTTTCGCTTGCTGGTTGGAAGTCGGGAGCAGTTATTCTGGCGAGCAGTTGAGCTGTCTGCGAGCAGTTGGAACCCGTTTGTGACCCAGAGGGTCACACGGGCAGAAGGTTTCAGGGGTAGAGGACGGGGTCCAGCTGAGTATGCACAAAGTTTGCGGCATCCCTGCTGAGAAGTTCAGGCTTCCCCCCCCAAAAAACCATCTAGCCCCCTCTTCTGAGCTATTTGTGAGCTATCATCACTGCAAAGGATGCCTCATGTTACAGGCCAAAGCTTCTTAAACTGTGGGCCGTGACCCCATATGGGATCGCGTAACCAAATGTGGGGGTGCGAAAAATTTGCTTTCGTCTTTCACAAATGGTGAAATTATATGTATACCAAACAATTGTTTTAAAATAAATTTCTTTGTGATTTATTATCAATGAATGTTTGATTTATATACCTATTTTATATACCCGGGGTCGTGTAAAAATTTCTCAGACGAAAAGGGGTTGTGAGTGGGAAAAAATTTAAGAAGCCCTGTTATAGGCAATGGTTCTGCCTCGCTCTTTCTTGAAGATCATGGGAAAAAAATGGGCCTGTCGATGTATGGGGTGGGGCTGCGGCTCAGTGGTAGGGCATCTGCTTGGCATGCAGAAGGTCCCAGGTTCAATCCCTGGCATCTCCAGTTAAAAAGACTAGGCAAGTAGATGATGTGAAAGACTGCTATCTAGAGACCCTGGAGAGCCACTGCTGGTCTGAGTAGACAATACTGACTTTGATGGACCAAGGGTCTAATTCAGTATAAGGCAGCCTCATGTGTTCATGTGGCTCTCGGACCAACTGCCTTCAAAAAGTTGTCATAAGGACAAAAGAAAATGGCGAGACCACGTGAACTGTGTTGGTCTCATTTGGAAGGGGGGTGGGATAGAATTGAACGTGCAGATCGACCTGGTTCTTTGCTCTGTCCTAAGGAAGCACCACAACGAACAGAGGGGAGGGGGAACGATGTTGGCAATTCTCTCAGACCCTCTCCGAAACTTCCTCCTCCAGAAAAAATATTATACTAAAGAGGGTGGGCTCGCAGTACGCCGCTTCGTGCCTGAGAGGTACAGTGAGCAATTTGCCGGAGAAACTCATTTCGGGAGATCTGTTCGAAGTTAATTAAAGATGGCTGACTCGGGGTCATTGCCTTGGTAACAATTAAGGACTGGAAAGATGCTTCATTAGGGATAGCGTTAACCCAAAAAAAATATTATTTTGGTATCAAGAAATTCCTGATGCAATGAGAAAATATTGTCTTTTGTTTATCCCCCCTTCCCTTTTACTTCTGAATAGCACTAGATCCGTTCACCGTGACAAAGGGGGGAAAGAGTGGAAATGGTGAAGAGGAAACAAGAGAATTAAATTCTTTGGCTCTGCAGAGCAAGGATCTGCCAGATTTATAGAAGTTTTTTTAAAAAAATATATCGTCATCCTTAGCATTTATTGAGCAGAGCGCTTCACATTTATCCTCTCAGCAATTCTTACAACCAACCTGTGAGGACAGCACTATATATAATCCCCATATACGCTGAAAGACAATGCTTTGGTGAATTCATGGCAGAGATGAGAATTGAAGTAGAGATTTCCCAATTCAGGTTCTTAGCTGCTACACAAACAGTGAAATACTATGCACCATTACTCCAGTCTGAGCCTACTGAAACAAATGGGCTTAGACTGAAGTACCTCTGCATAGGGAAATCTGCACTATAAAATAAGCTCCTAACAGACCGTTCAGAATTAACATTACGAATAGGTTTAGGGTATCATTAGGACTCAGAGACACAACTGGTCTTGTAGTGGGAGCCTGAAGGAGCTTTCCTGGCTGGGATTTGGCCTGCATTATAACACCAGTGAGCCAGCGTGGTGTAATGGTTAAGGTGTCGGACTAGGATCTGGGAAACCCAGATTCAAATCCCCGCTCATGTCATGGAAGCTTGCTGGGTGACCTTGGGCCTGTCACACACTCTCAGCCCTGACCCTGGCTAGTATTTGGACGGGAGACCTCCAAGGAATACCAGGGGCATGACGTGAAGACAGGCAATGGCGAACCACCTCCAACCTCTCTTGCCTTGAAAACCCTACGGGGGTTGCCATAAATCAGCTGTGACATGACAGCAACAAACAAACAAAAAACACTAATAGGCCCAATAATTAAGAAGAAGAAGAGTTGGTTTTTATATGCCGACTTTCTCTACCACTTAAGGCAGAATCAAACCGGCTTACAATCACCTTCCCTTCCCCTCCCCACAACAGACACCCTGTGAGGTAGGTGGGGCTAAGAGAGCTGGACTAGCCCAATGTCACCCAGCTGGCTTCATGCGTAGGAGCAGGGAAACAAATCCAGTTCACCAGATTAGCTTCCGCCGCTCATGCGGAGGAGTGGGGAATTGAGCCCGGTTCTCTAGGTTGGAGTCCACCGCTCCAAACCACCGCTCTTAACCACTAGACCATTCAGGCTCTCTTATGTGCCATGGAGTTGCAACTGATTTATGGTGACCACAGGACCATGGGTTTTTCAAGGCAGGAGATGAGCCGAGGCCGTTTGCAATTGCTTTCCTCTCTATAGCGGCCCTGGTTTTTCTTGGTGTGCTCCAATCCAAGTACTAAACAGAGGAACGCATGAAGCTGCCATCTGTTGGAAAATCTCCCCTTTCTAATGGCGTCACTTGCCTACACATTAAGAGGGGGGACTGACCACAGAGAGTCAGATAAATAGACAGGACTCGGGAGGTATCTGTAGTTACCCTCATTTCGTGCCCCTTTGATGTTTAGAGGATGTATTGTCAGGGAAACTTCCCCCCCTCTCTCTCTTGCCTTTGCCCATCACCCAAGCAAGACCTAGGAGCCGGGCGCTCCGCAGGTCCAGGCCTTCCCACCCCAAGATGGAGAGGAAGGCAGATACCCTTTTATACCTAGATAATTAGCAAGATAGATCAGGATAGAGAACCCTTGATTGTCCTTTCCTATCCAATGTGTATTTCAACAATAAATGTACTTTAGTTTGATCAGAGCAAACGACTGATGCTCCTTTTATTTTCACACACGCACGCACGTGTAGCTTCTGCTGCTGCTAAGCTTAAGGCACTCTGCTAAATACAGGAATATCGCCACGACAGATATTCCAACACCATCTACTGAATCAGACCCTCGGTCCATCAAAGTCAGTATTGTGTTCTCAGACCGGCAGCAGCTCTCCAGGGTCTCAGGCAGGGGTCTTTCACATCACCTACCTGCCTAGTCCCTTTAACTGGAGATGCCGGGGTCTGAACCTGGGACCTTCTGCATGCCAAGCAGATGCCCTACCACTGAGCCACGGCCCCTCCCCCTAACTACTAACCATGCACCACCTTGCTCAGCTTTCCAAGCACTGATAGGATTGGCCTAATCAGGGCTATTCAAGCTGCTTAATAGGCCCACTATCCAGCAGCATTTGCTCCCTACTGAGCTGGCTTCATCTTCGTCTTCGAACAGATCCATTTGTGACGGAGCCTCCCCTGCAACAATCGGCTGACTGATATGAAATTACGCACTACTGTCCGGTGGTGTAGTGGTTAAGAGTGGTGGTTTGGAGCGGGTGGAGTCTAATCTGGAGAACCGGGTTTGATTCCCCACGCCTCCACATGAGCGGCGGAGGCTACTCTGGTGAACTGCTCCCCGCTCCTACACATGAAGCCAGCTGGGTGACCTTGGGCTAGTCACAGCTCTCTCAGCCCCACCTACCTCACAGGGTGTCCGTTGTGGGGAGGGAAAGGGAAGGTGATTGTAAGCCGGTGTGAGTCTCCCTTAAGTGGTAGAGAAAGTCAGCATATAAAAACCAACTCTTCTTCTTCTTGGGCTCCTTCTGCCTCTTACCTCCTCCTCCCCGCTTCCGTCCCTTCTGTGCTCTGCCAACCCTGCCCCCTGCCCCCAAGAAACGGCTCTCTGTCAGCTTGCCGTTCTGCACCCTGACAGCAACGGACGCCTTGACGGATGGTCTATCCCTTCCTCCAAGGAGACTCTGCAGTTTACAGGGCTCCCGTGCGAGGAAGCTGGCAGCGGCAACAAAGCGCTAGGAAGAGTTTCCTTCCATGCTCTGGAGGAGGAAACGTTAGCCCGGGCATGCTAATGTTGTTCTACAAAGCCTACAGTGAATGGTATCCAACCATCTTTTAAGGCCAGCATCTGCCAGAAGGCTATTTGCCTGAATCTCCAGGCATGAGCGCTTACTTGGCCTTGGCGTAGTGACACTGGGGCTCAAGAATGGCCAAATCATTCCAGAGGGCTCATCAGTGGCCACATTTTAGTAGCAGTTCGGTAGATACCTCTAACTTTCTCATCCTTCTCAACAAAATGGCTGCCTGAGTCTGAAGTCCTACAAAATAGGTCCTTGTGTGTTAGGGTTGCCGACCTCCAGGTAATAAGCAAAAAAGAAGAAGAACCACCAGCAACGTAGACCGCTACAACATAATACTGTCAGGATCAGGCGTCTGTCCCTAGCATCCCAAAAGCAAACTCATCCAGGCAGGTAGCTCTGAAGCAGTGATACTTTATTAGGAGCAAAAAGACAGATTAAAGGACTGACTGCCTAAAGGCAGGCGAGGCTAGTAATGGTGAAACATAGGCAGGTTACATGTTTAAAAGCAATACAGGCTGTGAAAGCACACATGGCCAAGCAGCCCCGAGATAAGCGGTTCCCAGGAAGGGAGACTAAACATCAGCACAGCTGTGGAAAACAGGACAAGCGAAACTGTACACAGACGCTTATAGGCATGAGAACCAGGACTTGACATGTAGCCAAAAACTGACCTGACTCATGTCAAGAGCCTTTACTCCTTTAGCAGGAGCAAGGCCTGTGTCAGGCTGCTATCTCGGTTTCGTTATTGCCTCTGTCTCTGTGCTGTATTGTCTGCCCCCCAAGGTCGCATGCCTAAGCCTAAGCCTGGGAACTCAGCTCCTGGGAAACTGTATTCCTGCGTGTAATCTCCCGCCTTTCCTGCCTTATAATATCTCCCAGCTAGTGAGCCTTTCATAGCTGTCATTTTATTCGTTTGCACTGTATGCCTATTTGATCAGTAAAATCCACCTGTTTGGACTCTATACGACTTTGTGGTGATTTCTGGTTCTGTGGGCCAAGGGCTTACAGCCTGACAAATACGTTGCAATATGTGGATGCATGGAAGCTTGAATACAAACTTCTTTTTTAGGACCCGGAGGTAGAACAAAACATGCACCCACCTATTGTAATGTACATAGTAATTGGGATTTGTATGCTATATATAGTGTTATGTGGAAGGTAATACTTATTCAATAGTGGAATTGGAACAATTGAATGACAAGCACCGACCCGTTTCAGAAATTATAGACATTTGGAATTTGCAATCTTGAATCTTTATTGTGTGTTGCATGTAAGTTTATTTAGGAATATGCGCATGTCCTTTTCAATTGTTGTTTTTATGCTTGTAGCCGGTCCCAATTCATTGACCCCACTGTTCGTAAACAGGGAAGGGCTCTCTGGTGAAATAAGGACATCCTATCTTATGACCGCACAAAACCCAAAAATAATTGAATCAGTGGCAAGGTTCTTACAGCTAGCAACCAGGTATCGTGAATGGTCTGTAGCTTTCCTTAATGGCTGATTTGGGCTGGTTTTATCCAATCTTATTTATTTGTACTCGGTTTTATCCAAATGTATGTTCTTCCTTTTTATATGCCAATAAAGGCTTGTGTTGCATATTTAGGAATATTATTATATTGTAGTGGTCTACATTGCTGGTTCTTCTTTTTTTCTCTGTACAGCACGTTCATTTTTTATTTTTTTAATTATTTTTTTGCTAGCTAACCTCCAGGTTACAACCGAGGGCGGGGTTTGGGGAGGGACTTCAGTGCCATAGAATCCGATTGCCAAAGAGGCCATTTTCTCCAGGTGAACTGATCTCTATCGGCTGGAGATCAGTTGTAATAGCAGGAGATATCCAGCTAGTACCTGGAGGCTGGCAACCCTAATTACCACTACCTGCTTAGTTCCGGTAAGACTCCTATATCACATGACTTCCACCCATAACCTGTGATCCCTTGTGTGGCTTTCTTCCACATTGTTGCCTCTGCCCTTAAAAATGGAAGTGAAGCAAGGCAGGGCCAAAGGAAAAGAAGATTATAGGCGGCGATGTGAAGCAAGACTCCTGCTATTACAACTGATCTCCAGCTGATAGAGGTCAGTTCCCCTGGAGAAAATGACCGCTTTGGCCATTGGACTCTATGGCATTGAAGTCCCTTTCCTCCCCAAACCCCGCCCTCCTCAGGCTCCGCCCCAAAAACCTCCCACTGGTGGTGAAGAGGGACCTGGCAACCCTAAGTGGACCCGAGCACATTTTGTCAGATGCACGTAGTAGATCCTCACTGGGCAGATACTGCTATATAGTGATTGCATACAATCCACGTGCGGTCAAGAAAAGCACGTTCATGATTCCCAGAATTTGGGGAGGGGGGAACCATGGCAGCCCACACCAACAGTGGTATCTGGGGAGCAAATAAGAATACAGAGACTGGCAACCCTAAGCCAGCATGGTGTAGTGGTTAAGAGCAGTGGTTTGGAGCAGTGGAGTCTGATCTGGAGAACCGGGTTTGATTCCCCACTCCTCCACATGGGCGGCGGAGGCTCATCTGGTGAACCGCGTTGGTTTCCCCGCTCCAACACATGAGGCCAGCTGGGTGACCTTGGGCTAGTCACAGCTCTGTTAGAGCTCTCTCAGCCCCACCTACCTCACAGGGGGTCAATTGTGGGGAAGGGAAGGGTAGGGAAGGCGATTGTAAGCTGGTTTTATTCCACCTGAGGTGGTAGAGAAAGTAGGCATATAAAAACCAACTCTTCTTCTTTTCTTCTTTTCTTCTTCTTCTTAAGGCTGTGATCTTGGGTGCCACTGCTCTGAAGCACGTGAAGAGGTGGGCTTAACTGCTCTGCCTTATCGAGAGCGGGCCGCCCTCCTTTCAGAAAGGAAGCTTTTCACAAAGCTGGCCATGTGGGCAGGGGGAGGAGGAGGGCCGGAGAACAAGGGACGGAGGCCGGACAGTTTGTTCGCCTCACAATGGAGCTCTTGACCGGTGGCAATGCGGTCCCCGAGGAGAGGTGACCTTAGAGAGGCCGCGGTCATTGTGGTCACTCCATAAAGATGTTATGAACTAGGGACATGAAAGGTTGGGGGGAGAAACAATTTAAAACCTATTAAGAAAGCTGTAAACTGCCCCGGCCCTCGCAGTTCATTAGGCAACCACAAAGCAACTCCGCTTTAGAAGCCGTTCTTTTTTTAGAGGAAGGGAAAAATGCTTTTTAAATATGCAATTGGCTCAGGGAGCCAAGACCCAAAGGGAAACGCGGAAGCAAAGGAAGCAACCGCCTTAATCAGTACAAATTCCCTCATTTATTTATGTATTTATTTTGATTTCAAAGAGCCGCGGCTCCTCATCTCTGGCCCTTCAGAAGAGCGACGATTCTCTTGACAGAAGACCTAGCCCGGGATGTGATTATTTGCCTTTCAAGAAAAGAAGTTCTTTTCCCCATCAGCTGAGGGATAGATGCCTCCCATCAGCCCAGCTCTCTCTTAGAGGGATTTCGTGGCAAGGATTTAAAAGAGAAAGAAAAGGCAAAGAGAAACACACACACCCTACACTTACAAGCTAACAAATGTTAGCATTTCACACTTTGATAGCACCTTCCATCTTGCAAGGGCGGGACACACGTTAACTAAATATAATGCTTCTCTGTCTGTTTCTATGGAGGAAGGCTTTAAATGGTTCTGGGGGGATAGGATTTAGCTAGCTTGCAGCATTTCACAACTATGCAGATGCATTTTAGCAATATATTCTGTTCTTCAGAATCCTCAGGCATATGGAAGGACTAGACTCTTGAAAAAATTCTTCATGAAATGGGAATTTACCGGAAGCCCATTGCGCAGTGTCTATTCTCCGTTGCTTTATTGTATTAACCTTTATGTATGGATTTCTACGACTTTGAGCGCTTCGTGCCTTGTTCTACTTTGATGTAACGCCTTGTGTATTTTGCTCAGTTCAGACCTGTTGGTCTGATCTCTCTTACAACTGCAGTTGTCCTTGTGGGGTTTTGCCTCTCAATATATATTTTGCTAACAGCACCGTCTAGCTTTGATATTTATTTGCCTTATTTTGGCTTGTTTATTCTTGTGCTTCTTCTTTGAATTCCATCCTCCAGGTACTAGCTGGAGATCTCCTGCTATGACAACTGACCTCCAGCCGATAGAGATCAGTTCACCTGGAGAAAATGGCCGCTTTGGCCATTGGACTCTATGGCATTGAAGTACCTCCCTTCCCCAAACCCCACCCTCCTCAGGCTCTGCCCAAAAAATCTCCCGCAGGTGGCAAATAGGGACTTGGCAACCCTAGGGGGGAGCAGTTTTAGGTTACTGAGGAATGTGTTTGGATAGCTGACTGTCCACATATATGGTCAGCAGCAGAGAGCCAGTATGATGTAGTGGTTAAGGTGTCAGACTAGGACCTGAGAAACCCAGGTTTGAATCCCCATTTGCACGGAAGCTTGCTGGCTGACCTCGGGCCAGTCCCACATTCTCCGCCCTGACCCTGGCTGGTATTTGGATGGGAGCCCTCCGAGGGCCGTGACGCAAGGGCAGGCAATGGCAAAGATTCACAACGCCTGCCTCCGCATGGGCTGAGAGAGTTCTGAGAGAACTGTGACTGGCAGAAGGGTCACCCAGCAGGCTGCCGGTGGAGGAGTGGGGAATCGAACCTGGTGCCCCAGATTAGAATCCGCCGCTCTTAACCACTACACCACGCTGGCTCTCTGCCCAACAGTACCCTTGATGAATAGGGTTGCCAGGTCCCTCTTTGCTACCGGCGGGAGGTTTTGGGGGTGGAGCCTGAGGAGGGCGGGGTTTGGGGAGGGGAGGGACTGCAACACCATAGAGTCCAATGGTCAAAACAGCCATTTTCTCCAGGGGAACTGATCTCTATTGGCTGGAAATCAGTTGTAATAGCAGGAGATCTCCAGCTAATACCTGGAGGTTGGCAACCCTACTGATGAAATAAGGCCTATACCAGATATGGCCAACTAGTCTCCTGTGAGCTGCATCTGAGCTTTGGAAGAAATTTTGCTGGCTGTCAAGGGCCTCACCAGATTTTTAATGTGGGATCACAGGTTTTGCCCTAGGTTGCAAAGAAAATATCCCCAAAAAAATATTTTACGTCGTATCTTAATCTTTGAGTTTTGCATATGTAATTCTCCAGATGATAGTTACTTGTCCCTCTAGTATATGCTTGGTAGCGGGCTCAGGTTAGGGTTGCCAGGTCCCTCTTAGTCACTGGTGGGAGGTTTTTGGGGGTGGAGCCTGAGGAGGGCGGGGTTTGGAGAGGAGAGGGACTTCAATGCCATAGAGTCCAATTGCCAAAGCGGCCATTTCCTCCAGGTGAACTGATCTCTGTCGGCTGGAGATCAGTTGTAACAGCAGGAGATCTCCAGCTAGTACCTGGAGGTTTGCAACCCTAGCTCAGGTTGTGCAGCAAAATAAGCTTATGTCTTCTAACATACAGTCTGAAATGTGCCCCCCCACCCCCAGAATACCCTTGGGTTATAGTGACGATGGGTAGCCGTGTTAGTCTGTCAATAGCAGTAGAAAAGAGCAAGAGTCCAGTAGCACCTTAAAAGCTAACAAAATTTCTGACACGGTGTGAGCTTTTGTGAGCCACAGTTTTGAAGAAGTGAGCTGTGACTCACGAAAGCTGCTACCCTACCAAAAATTTTGTTTGTCTTTAAGGTGCTTCTGGACTCTCGCTCTTTTCCACTGCTTGGTTGATAACGTCTAATAGTGAGAAAATTCTTACGTTCCACTATAACATGTCTGAGTATTATGAAGTGACCTTTTATTAGTATGCTGACTATTATACAAGGAGATTATTATTATTTTTAAATTATAAACCCCAAATGATAATTTGTCTGAAGCCATTTGCCCACATTTATTTATGTATTTTTCAGACTTACAACCCGCCCTCCCCAGTGAGCCAGCTCAGGGTGGGTAACATCATTTAAAAACATGGAATAACATTTGAAACATGAAAATAACATTCAATAATCCCTAAAATCATTAATAAACACAAACTGTAAAGCTCTAAAAACCACAACATGCTGGCACACTAATTCCCAAAACTGTGAGTGCCTTCAAACACTGAGAGCCAGCGTGGTGTAGTGGTTAAGAGCGGTGGTTTGGAGCAGCGGACTCTGATCTGGAGAACCGGGTTGGATTCCCTACTCCTCCACATGAGTGGCGGAGGCTAATCTGGTGAACCAGATTCGTTTCCCCACTCCTACACACGAAGCCAGCTGGGTGACCCTGGGCTAGTCGCACTCTCTCAGCCTCACCTATCTCACAGGGTGTCTGTTGTGGGGAGGGGAAGGTGATTGTAAGCAGGTTTGATTCTCCCTTAAGTGGTAAAGAAGGCTGGCATATAACCAACTCTTCCTCTTCTATATAATTACCATTTTCAAAGGGGAAAGGAAGGGGGGGGGAGGCCAGTAAAGATGATACAAAAGCTCAATGATGCTTTATGCCCCACTGTGAGCATAAGGTGGCCAGCAAGTCTTTAAAAAAAAATAATAAAAAAAAACTACAATGAGTTTGCTAAAGATAGAGAGCATTTCTCAGTTGCAAAGCAGGCACAATGTACCGAACACCCACAATGTGACAATAAATAATTTTAACGTCAATCAGAATGGGAGTATTGTCACTGAAATTGAAAACGGGGGGGGGGGAGGCAAGAGAAAAATGGTGTAAGCCAAACAGCCGGAAAAGATGCTGGTATCTTTTTATATCCCAATTGATAATGTTTTGGTTGGTTGTTTTAAACATCTAATTAGCTTCTTTTTTTAAAAAATTAAAGTGATTGGGTCTTCCAAAGATTTCTTTATGCAGGTAAATACATATTTGAAAGGAATAAACAAGGAGTGTTTGGGGTTTTTTTTAAAAAAAGAAGACACATCAGGAACAAGGAAACACAAACACATGCTGAAGATCCTTTTTAGGAAAAAGGAAATCTTTGGATTAAAAAAAATGATTCAGTAGTGAAAAGATCGAAAAGCAACATGTTGAATGACTCACTCTTGTTTTCTGCCTCATTGCTGACACTGTATGCCGGGGCTGAATCGAACCAACACGGGCCAACATTTTAGGTGCAAAAACAGGAATTTCAGGATGGGCTGGGTTATGAAATAGTCTCCAAAAAATACTGCCCTGCACACACATACACACAGGCACCTGCCTCCCCCTTTTAAAAAAAGGTAAAGGTCCCCTGTGCAAGCACCGGGTCATTCCTGACCCATGAAGTGACGTCACATCCCGATGTTTACTAGGCAGACTTTGTTTACTGGCTGGTTTGCCAGTGCCTTCCCCAGTCATCTTCCCTTTACCCCCAGCAAGCTGGGTACTCATTTGACCAACCTCGGAAGGATGGAAGGCTGAGTCAACCTTGAGCCAGCTACCTGAAACCGACTTCCGTCGGGATCGGACTCAGGTCGTGAGCAGAGCTTTTGACTGCAGTACTGCAGCTTTACCACTCTGCGCCACGGGGCTCTTCTCCCCCTTTTATATACTATTTATCTCCGTCTGGCTGTTTTCGTGTATTATTTTATTTTTAGAGCTCCCTCTTGCCGACTACAGGATCCAGTCAATGCTGCCAGTGCAATGACGTCAAAGTACTACATAACCCGTCAGATCTGTGTGTGCGATCAGGTCGTGTTACTTAATCGGAGTAAAGGCCATACATCTTGACTTTAATTCTGAACGGGGAAACTTTCCCAGCCTTTTTTCAGTGAAATAAGGAGGAAGGTGTGTTTTCCTACCAAACACGCCCTTCCCTTTCAGCTTACCCTGCATGTGTGTGTGTGTGTGTGTGTGTGTGTGTGTGTGTGTGTGTGTGAAGTACCGTCAAGTCGCTTCCAACTCATGGCGACCCTATGAATCCATGTCCTCCAAAACTTCCTATCCTTAACAGCCTTTATCAGTCAGGTTTTGCAAACTGAGGGCCGTGGCTTCCTTTATAGAGTCAATCCATCTCATGTTGGGACTTCCTCTTATCTTGCTGCCTTCCACTTTTCCTAGCCTCCTTGTCTTTTCCAGTGACTCTCGTCTTCTCATAACCCACTTATTTGTCTTTTTGGCAGTCCACAGTATCCATAACACTCTCCTCCAACTCCACATTTCAAAGGAATCTACTTTCTTCCTGTCCATTTTCTTCATCATCCAGCTTTCACACCCATACAACTCTATAGGAATTGTTAAGTCAGCAGCTGGTTTGAAGAACTCTGGGTGGGGAGATTCTGAGAGGTAGGATTTGAGAACTGTTGCCAGTGTGGTGGTTAAGAGCAGTGGTTTGGAGCAGAGGACTCGCATCTGGAGAACCGGGTTCGATTCCCCACTCCTCCACGTGAGCGGTGGAGGCTGATCTGGTGAACCGGTTTGGTTTCCCCACCTACCTCACAGGGTGTCTGTTGTGGGGAGGGGAAGGTGATTGTAAGTTCTTCTTCTTGTTCTTCCTCTTCCTCCGAAAGCCCAGATGAGCTCTGTAAGCATTCACAAAGAACCCAGATTTCCAGCTCATTGTTAAAGCCAATCGCTTCAGCTCTTCCCCTCTCTCTTTCATACAGGTTGCCCCTGAGTCTCCACAGTATGTCTCTCACGCAACATTCAAGTAGGCATGCCTTTGGGGAGAATGCCTTTGGGGAGATTATGCGTACTACACATGTGTGTGTGTGTAAGCTTTGCCACACCACCATCTAGCGGTGGAACACTAATCTTGCTGAGATGAGCTTTCAACCAGGATAAAGGGAAGTCAATCTCAGGTAGCCGGCTCAAGGTTGACTCAGCCTTCCATCCTTACGAGGTCGGTAAAATGAGCACCCAGCTTGTTGGGGGTAAAGGGAAGACAACTGGGGAAGGCACTGGCAAACCACCCCGGAAACAAAGTCTGCCTAGTAAACGTCGGGATGTGACATCACCCCATGGGTCATGAATGATCCGGTGCTTGCACAGGGAACCGTTACCTTTTTTAAAATACAGTGCAGGTAGGGTTGCCAACCTCCAGGTAATAAGTGAATATAGACACTTCTGTGTACAATTTAGTTACAACCCAAAAAAAACACAAAGTCTGGTTTAAATATTAACCCAAATATTCAAGATAACATACATCTACAATTTCTACATAAGTAGCCCTGACCTGGATGGCCCAGGCTAGCCTGATCTCGTCAGATCTCAGAAGCTAAGCAGGGTCAGCCCTGGTTAGTATTTGGATGGGAGACCACCAAGGAATACCAGGGTTGCTGTGCAGAGGAAGGCACTGGCAAACCACCTCCGTTAGTCTCTTGCCATGAAAACCCCAAAAGGGGTCGCCATAAGTCGGCTGCGACTTGACGGCACTTTACACACACACTCACAGAACAAAAAACACCAATAATAGTAAAAGGCTCCTATTTCCTATTTCAGGTAAGTATTGTATAGCATTTCAGGTATGTAGTACAATATCATTTTTATGAAATTCTAAACAAAGATATGTTCTTAAATATGTCTTCTGCTTTTCTTTGCCTCTTCTGCCTGACATCTGAAAGAAAAGGAGCAAGGAGCTCACAGTAGTATCCATTTGGCCTTCACAACAACTAGAGTTGCCAACGGAGGTGCCTCATTGTTTTGATTTACAACCTCCAGGTACTAGCTGGAGATCTCCTGCTATTACAACTGATCTCCAGGCTATAGAGATCAGTTCACCTGGAGAAAATGGCCGCTTTGGCAATGGACTCTATGGCATTGAAGTCCCTTCCCTCCACAAACCCTGCTCCACCCCAAAAACCTCCCGCCGGTGGTGAAGAGGGAACTTGCAACCCTAGGCGCAGGTAACCCTTTAAGAATCTTCATGAACAATCTCATTACAAGGCTAGAACTGTTTTGGAGAGAGTCAGGTACCGTTCCAATGAAATCAAGCTTTAACCTTCTCTACACTGTGAAAGACTTTCAGTTCCTCGTTCAAGACTTTCTATTCCTTGTTCAAGACTTTCTATTCCTTGGCTCCACCATCAACCAAAAGGGAGACTGCAGCCAAGAAAGGAGATTGAGACTGGGAAGGGCAGCCATGAAGGAGCTAGAAAAGATTTTGAAGTGTAAGGATGTGTCACTGGCCACCAAGACTAGATTAATCCACGCCATCGTATTCCCTATTACTATGTATGGGTGTGAAAGCTGGACAGTGAAGAAAGCTGATAGGAAGAAAATAGATTCCTTTGAAATGTGGTGTTGGAGGAGAGCGTTATGGATACCGTGGACCGCCAAAAAAACAAATCAGTGGGTTCTAGATCAAATCAAGCCTGAACTGACCCTAGAAGCTAAAATGACTAAACTGAGGCTATCGTATTTTGGTCATGTCATGAGATGACAAGAGTCACTGGAAAAGACAGTCATGCTAGGAAAAGTTGAGGGCAGCAGGAAAAGAGGAAGACCCAACAAGAGATGGATGGACTCAATAAAGGAAGCCACAGCCTTCAATTTGCAAGATCTGAGCAAGGCTGTCCAAGGCAGGACATTTTGGAGGACTTTGATTCATAGGGTCGCCATGAGTTGGAAGTGACTTGACGGCACTTAACACACACACACACACTGTGAGAGATGGACGCCTTCTCCTCTTTTCAAAAGCTTCCAATGCGTCATCGTTAGGATTTCCAACTGACTACAAGGGGGGAAAGCCTAGCATGATCTCATACTGTTAAAAATGACTGTAAATCAGCCATCAGGGATGTCTGCAGATAGAAATGATGACGGCGGCAGGTTTAAAAGGTGGGCGAGGTTTCTTCAGCTCCTCTAATCCCCTTGATTTAGCACCCTTTCCCCAGTTTTCCGGTACCTGTCCCTGGTCGAGTTGACAAGCCGACCACATGGTGGATACACTTTTAAATAAATAATTATTTTTAAAAGAATAAAGGTTGGATCCAAACTATGGGGTTAGATGCAGAAACGCAGGTGCAAAATGCCTTTGGAGTGGTGGACTCTGATCTGGAGAACCGGGTTTGATTCCCCACTCCAACACATGAGCGGCGGAGGCTCATCTGGTGAACTGGATTTGTTTCTCCACTCCTACACACGAAGCCAGCTGGGTGACCTTGAGCTAGTAACAGTTCTCTTAGTGCTCTCTCAGCTCCACCTACCTCACAGGGTGTCTGTTGCGGGGAGTGGGAGGGAAGATGATTGTAAGCCGGTTTGATTCTTCCTTAAGTAGTAGAGAAATTTGGCATATAAAAACCAACTCTTCCGTGAGCAGCGGAAAGACATTTTTGCAGTCTCATCCCATGGTCCTCAGCCACAAGTAACTCCCAGGGTTGTTGTTAGGGGTGCCAGCTTCAGGTTGGGAAATACCTGGAGATTTTTGGGGCGGAGCCCGAGGAGAGTGGGGTTTGGGGAGGAACTTCAGTGCCATAGAGTCCAACTGCCAAGGCAGCCATTTTCTCCAGGCGAATTGATCTCTTATCGGCGGGAGATCAGTTGTAATAGCAGGAGATCTCCAGCTAGTACCTGGAGGTTGGCAACTCTATTGTTGTGAAGGCCAAACGGATACTGCTGTGAGCTCCTTGCTCCTTTTGTTCCTTGCAGTATAAAATGCGAGGCGTGGACTCACACACACAGCCAACTAGACTATGAACACTAACACCACCCGGCATGCCTTGTTTTCATCTTTGACTTTTGTCCACCTGGTGGTGGGGAGGAGAGAGAGGATCTCTGTCTGAGTGCCTGCTGGCCACTCTGCACATTGGAACAGATGTTCCTTCAGGGATCTCGAATCCAACGCGTTCTGGGCTTTCAAGGTTTCGCCCCCGGTGGAATTCATTTCCTGCGAGGGATGCGACCCCATATCTACGAGGCCAGAGGCAGGTTGGCCCGCGCATGCTCTGCTGATTGGGGCTGAGAAGGATTTCCTTCTCTGGAGGGCTGCGTGGCCGACACAGGGAGCTCTTTGTCTGCCCACGCTGCCCGCCTGTCACAGCTCTAGTCACTGGCATTTCCTAGCCCATCTTTTATAGAACAGAGAGACGTTGTCGGGAGCTGCCTAGTTGGGAATTTTAATGCGGCCAGTTTTTAAGCGGAAGTCTGAATAACAGACACAGCTTGCTTCCCTCCGCCAAGCCCCCCCCCCTCTTCAGGCAATAGGGAAACAAATAAATCAAACAATATCTTCAAGGCAAACCCCGAACAATATCTTCAAGGCAACCGCTCCCCCAGCAAACTGAGGGGTTCCTGATTTCCAAACTCCTGAAAGCTCATTCCTAACATGCCATAAGCCTTGCCTGCCAATTGCCAGAAGAAGGAGAAGAGGAAGAGGAGGAGGTTTTTATATGCTGGCTTTCTCTCCCTTTTAAGGATCCTCAAAGCGGCTTACAGTCGCCTTCCCTTCCTCTCCCCACAACAGACACCTTGCGAGGAAGGCGAGGCTGAGAGAGCTCTAAGAGAACTGTGACTGGCCCAAGGTCACCCAGCAGGCTTCATGTGGAGGAGTGGGGAATCAAACCTGGCTCTCCAGTCCATCGCTTCGATGGTGAAGAGGGGCCTGGCAGCCCTACAACCCTATCCATCAGGCCCATGCCTAGCTAAAAATCTCCATTCCCAGCCACAATTTTTATTTCATTGTTATTTACAATTAGGGTTGCCAGGTCCCTCTTTACCATCGGCGGGAGATTTTTGGGGCGGAGCCTGAGGAGGGTGGGGTTTGGGAGGGGAGGGGCTTCAATGCCATAGAGTCCAATGGCTACATTTGTGAATGTTACCCTTCGTGGGAACTAACCTGTATCCAGCACTTTGAAATTCATTATTATTACTATTAAGATGTGCAATACAAGAGGAACATGCTCAAAGGACTGATGAAGAATTCAATTGCAAAGAATTTGAAACGGCCGTATCCTCCATGAAGTTATTCCTCCTTGAATATTAAATATCTGTTATATCTGCTCACTTACCTGCATGAGACGAATACAGAATACAGAAGATTGATGTGTATACTTTGAGAGACATTGCACTTTTGAATTGAACTGTTCCTGGTTACCACCATCCTTGAGATGGTTCTGTATGTTTGTGCTTGATATGATTGTATGTGTTTTTCACTTTGTGTATTTATGAGTGCGTATTATATTAGACACAGTAGCATATAAACAGTCTTTGCACCTATATGTGTTTTTCGCTCCTGTACTGACTTCCTAATTACCTGGAGGTTGGCAACCCTATTTACAATGAATCTCAGTTCACTGAAAAGAAGGATAAAAACATACTTAACCAGTCAAGAATGTAACCGAGCTGAATCTCTCTTCCTAAACCAACTGTTTGGGAAGAGGGTGCCATGGTTCAATAACTATAACTGTGGGGATTCTTCTAAAAAATTCTTTTGCCTATGATCAGGAGAAAGAAACCTTTCCAGAGAGACTGTAGAGGATTGCCAAAGAGACATCTCAGAATGAGGGAACTCTGTGTCCTTCCGATGTGGCTGAACGCTGGGGGTTACCGCCGGCTTTTGGGGACAGCGTGCCAGCGACTCAAGAAAGGCGCCATTGTCCTCTCTGGCTTTTGGCAGCCACAAACAGGCTGGTGGGAAGAGCTTCCGCTTCGCCAACCCACTCTCCCTCTCTTGACTGTTTCCAGCGTTTCCAGCACCTGTCCTGGATACCGTTTTTTCTCTTTAGATTTGAGGCAGCAGAATGCTGTCCGCTTATATATCTCTGCGACACTTCTGAACAAAACAGACCGGTTTTTTGACCTGGCTCGGGGCTGTTTGGATGACAAAAGTGTAATCACAAGCCTAAAATTAGTAACTAGTGTCCATAAAGGTATAATGTATTTCGGCCAAGTAAGCTTTGCTTGGATTCCATGAATGCTAGCAGTTAGGATCGTAATACCTACATCGGGGGCATGTGTCCAGCAGTGGTGGAGAGCCAGCATGGTGTAGCGGTTAAGAACAGTGGTTTGGAGTGGTGGACTCTGATCTGGAGAACTGGGTTTGATTCCCCACTCCTCCACATGAAGCCAGGTGGGTGACCTTGGGCTGGTCACAGCTCTCTTAGAGCTCTCTCAGCCTCACCTACATCACAGGGTGTCTGTTGTGGGGAGGGGGAGGGAAGGTGATTGAAAGCCAGTTTGATTCTCCCTTAAGTGATAGAGAAAGTTGGCATATAAAAACCAACTCTTCTTCTTCTTCTGGTGAAGGAGGAGTAGGAGTTGGTTTTTATACCACGATTTTCTCTACCTTCAAGGAGTCACAAACCAGCTTACAATAGCCTTCCCTTCCTCTCCCCACAACAGACATCTTGTGAGGTAGGTGGGGCTGTGAGAGTTCGGAAAGAACCGTGACTAGCCCAAGGTCAACTTGCAGGCTTCATTTGGAGGAGTGGGGTTATAAATGAAGTCAATAAATGAGTTAAAATTTGTGAGGGGTGAAGAAGAAGAAGAGGAGTTGGTTTTTATATGCTGACTTTCTCGACCTTTTAAGGAGTCTCAAAGTGGCTGACAATTGCCTCCACTTCCTCTCCCCACAACAGACACCTTGTGAGGTAGGCGAGGCTGAGAGAGTTTGGAAAGAGCCGTGACTAGCCCAAAGTCAACCTGCAGGCTTCATGTGGAGGAGTGGGGAAACCAACTCAGTTCACCAGATTAGCATCCGCCACTCATATGGAGGAGTGGGGAATCACACCTGGTTCTCCAGATTAGAGTCCACCACTCTTAACCACCACACCACGCTGTCTGTCTGACTGAAGGGGCCTTAAAACATTTGGAAGATGATGTGGCTGGCTCCCCTGCTCCTGCTGCAGATCACAGATCCGCTAGAACAAAATTTTGGGGAGTATAGTGGGGTACGGCAGAAGGGGGAAGCGAGAAAGTCCCTCTTTGTGAGGTCTGCGGTTTACTGGATACCCACCAGCATGGGCATTCAGCAGAGAGGCTGTGACCAAGTAGAGATGCCCTGAGTTCCATTCTTGCTCCCCCTCCTTATGAGTCATCATAAAAATCTTTCTTGGGCTGGATAAATGTGGACACCTCGCCAGTTTCCCCCACTATGCTCCTTCAAACCATCTCAGAAATATACTGCATGGGGGAGGAAAGAGAGCCGATCTGACAGCCATTCTAACATGCCGCTCCGTTTGGCAGATTTACACGCTATTTTAAGTATAGGCTGTGATCGAGAGTACTGAAATAGCACCAAAAAATACCCTGTCATATTCCGGATTGCGAGGCGCAAAAGAACTGGCCAGCTAAAGGGAAAGATGTTTTTTTTAAAAAATAATGATAAAACATCTGTCTAAATGCACGCTGTGGAACGTTGTAGAAACCGGACTCCTTCTGCTATGAAAAGTCTGTTGCTTTTGCCATATGGGGCCACTTTAAACAAGAGCGATTTCCTAGATGGTTACTGCATCCCTGCTGGAGATTCTGCCTATCTCATATATACACAATCCCATAGAATCCTAGACTTGGAAGTGGCCTTATAGATAGGGTTGCCATCTCTGGGTTGGGAAATACCTGAAGATTTTGGGGGTGGAGCCTGAGGAGGACAGGGTTTAGGGAGGGGAGGGACTTCAATGCCATAGAGTCCAATTGCCACAGGAACCGATCTCTATCACCTGGACATCAATTGTAATAGCGGGAGATCATCTCCAGCTGCCACCTGGAGGCTGGTAACCCTGGTAGTCTCAGATGCAGAAAGGGTTATCGTTTGCACAGTTTTGATGCTGGATTTTTGTGTGTTTTTGTTCACAGATGATCTGCAACGGGAAGAACCCACTTCTTGGAGCCAAATCACGAAACATGCATCTGATGTGCTCAGGCCCTCTTGTTGCCACATTTTGGTATTTCAGGAGGCAGCCTGGTGAGTGGCCTTGTGAAGATTTGAGCACGTTTCGGGTATCAGCTTGTTGTATCACGATGGCAGCTAAATCCACAGTTTCAGGTTGGGCCAAGCCACGATAAATTTGCCATGCCAAACAATGGCAACCCGTGTTAACTGTACTGCAATTTAGCACAACTGACAGCGCAATCCTAAAGGGGTGTGTGTGAAGAGGCATAGGGGGTGGACCGATCCCTATGCTGCCATATCTGGCTAGGGTTGCCAACCTCCAGGAAAGCACAGACGTCATTTACACAAGCAAGAATCAAGTTGCAGACTACTATTTAGCAATAACAAATTAACAAGGCTGAAGAAGCCATTGGTGAAAGCGTCCTTTACCCGGAAGACGTTTCCGTTCCGCTTGACATTGAGTGCCAGCTTGGTCCTCGTTGGAAATCCCGCAGCACACGGCCAGCGGATTAAGAAGTCCGTTTTTCGATACAGACCTATTCAAATCTTTCAAGGGAATTGGTTCTTGTAGGTTATCCGGGCTGTGTGACCGTGGTATTTTACCAAGACCACGGTCACATAGCCCGGATAACCTACAAGAACCAATGAACTCTGACCGTGAAAGCCTTTCAAGGAAATTTTTTTCCACCTCCTGGACCAGCTCTTACAAAGACTGTTATTACTAAAGGAAAGTCTTAAGGACGCAAAGGGAAACATTAGACATAGTTTTTTGTATATATATTGTTCTTTGATCTTGTTCCTTGATTCTAGTTGGACTGTGTTCCCCTGTTCGACTATCGCTCACTTGTAGATACTTCTCACACTACTTGATGTATTGACTGTCTTCTTTTGAATATATGTTTAGAACTGAGCCTAGTGCTGATTATTTTTGCTAAGCCTACTTGTATCGCACTGTGAATTGTTTTGCCAAACCTCCAGGTAATAGCAGAAGATCTCCTGCTATTACAACTGATCTCCAGCCGATAAAGATCAGTTCCCCTGGAGAAAAAGCCTGCTTTGGCAATTGGCCTCAATGATATTGCTCCCCAAACCCCGCCCTCCTCAGGCTCCACCCCGAAATCCTCCCACCGATGGCAAAGAAGGACCTGGCAACCCTACATCTTGCAGATACGCCAACATAAAGGCCATTTATGCCAGTGCAGAGCATTAGAAGAAGAAGAAGAGTTGGTTTTTATATGCTGACTTTCTCTACCACTTAAGGGAGACTCAAGCCAGCTTACAATCACCTTCCCTTCCCCTCCCCACAACAGACACCATGTGAGGTAGGTGGGGCTGAGAGAGCTGTGACTAGCCCAAGGTCACCCAGCTGGCTTCGTGTGTAGGAGTGGGGGAACAAATCCAGTTCACCCGATTAGCCTCAGCCACTCATGCGGAGGAACGGGGAATCAAACCCGGTTCTCCAGAACAGAGTCCACCGCTCCAAACCACCGCTCCTAACCACTACACCACGCTGGCTCTCACAGTTGGTCAGGGCCTCACCCCCACGTCGCAGTGAACCGCTGCTGTGCCAAAGCTACACGACCGGAAGAAATGCCCGCCTCGTTGTTGACATTTGGGAAGGATCGCAACATTCATTTCTTTCACAACAGTTTTGGACTGATGTGGGATTTTTGGATTTTGAAATCTGCATTTATTGAATTGTTCTGATTCTTGGACTGTTTTATCTCAGTTTTTTTAAAAATGTTGTTGGTATACAAGTCACACTCCGTGTTTCAGCTTATATCACGAGTGGCAAGTTTTGCCTGTACCTTTGATTTGTAACTATATTATTGAACTGATATCTGTGTATATACAAATACATGTATGAATACATTATTGTGAGTGTTGAAAATAATTCCACATCGGTTGGGTACCAGTTGATATATAAGGTAAGCTCCAGGTACTAGCTGGAGATCTCCTGCTGTTACAACTGATCTCCAGCCGGTAGAGATCCGTGCACCTGGAGAAAACGGCCGCTTTGGCCATTGGACTCTATGGCGTTGAAGTCCCTCCCCTCCCCCAAACCCCACCCTCCTCAGGCTGTTGGAAGAGTTGCAATGTCTAGCGTGCAAAGGAACTGAGAAGAAGACTCATCAGGGGGCGGGCAAGTGGTCAGCTAGTTAGGGCTGTAAGGTTAGAGACCTTTCCACCCCTCTTGTCTGTCCTTCGACTGATATTCTTACGGGACATATTCCTCCTTCTTCTCGGAAGTCACTCTACCCTCTCTCTCCCTTCTTAGCTAGATAGACAGCTAGAGGCTCTGTCCCGTCGCTTTCATATCCTAAAATGTAGTTCCCTCAATAAAGGCAACTTTTTCTTTAATCGGTGAGTCTGACCCTTCTCTGCGTACTTTGCATACTCTGCCCACACAGGCTTTGCCCCCAAAACCTCCCACCAGTGGTGAAGAGGGGCCTGGCAACCCCAAGGGTTGCATTGCCAATGATTGTTATCCCCAACAAAGCAGAGACCCATCTTTGCATACTGTCTGTCATTCGGTACCCCACAGAATAACACGATGGGCAGCGGCCAGCCACCTCCCCACTACCCCCTCCTTGTTAGCCACTGAATTCATCTGACAAGTCAGGGAGATGGAGACAGACAGACAGACAGCCCCTCCGTCTCCCCCCCCCCAAGCTCCCCTCCTGCCCTCATTTGCAATGCTTGAGTGGGGATTTCTCTGTTTGGGGAGCTAACAATGCAGGTTCCCAGGGCCTGGGATGACGACGGCATTGCCGCAGTGTCGGCGGAGAGGGTGGGGGGCAGGTGGGAGGAGAATGGGGGATGGGGGGGAGCTGGGAGGGGGAGACGCACATAATGCACAGGCAGGCGTGGGAAACGGAGGCATCTGGTGGCAAAGTCCCTGCTGCCAACCGCTTTTCATTCTCCATCAAAGGAATCCCGGGGAACTCGACGGGGGCAGAGAGTCTGAGGAGGGGGCACGTGGGTGGAAAAGAAACCCTGGCAGTCTCCCGTCCTCTGCCGTTGAGGACTGACATTGCCAAGAGGCCTACTTCAGAAACAACACCCCCCCCCCCCATACACACACCTTTGAACTATCATCTATCAAGTAAAAGAATATGATGGGAGGGAAGAAGACGAAGACAAAGACAAAGAAGAAGAGTTGGTTTTTATATGCCGACTTTCTCTACCACTTAAGGAAGAATCAAACCGGCTTACAATCATCTTCCCCTCTTCTCCCCACAACAGACACCCTGTGAGATAGGTGGGACTAAGAAAGCTGTGACTAGCCCAAGGTCACCCAGCAGGCTTCGTGTGTAGGAGTGGGGAAACAAATCCAGTTCACCAGATTAGCCTCCGCCACTCATGTGGAGGAGTGGGAGATCAAACCCGGTTCTCCAGGTCCACCGCTCCAAACCGCCGCTCTTAACCACTACACCAGGCTGGCATCCAAGAATAGCCCTTGGACGCTCTTACACACAGACCCAAAGGGTGGTTGGCGAATCTGTTCAGTTTTGCAAGCCAGGTTTCAGCGAGATGAACTCAGGATCATACAGAACATACAATAATTCGCACGCACACACCCCAAGCAGCATAGAGGCAGCACCCTTAAGCGCAACTTGACTAGAGATGATTTCAAACGTCTTATCCCCTGCCATTCTTACAGGTTTCATTTCCCCCCTGTGTGAGCCTATCCTATAGTGTTGCCAATCTCCAGGTACTAGCTGGAGATCTCCCACTATTACAACTGATCTCCAGCCAATAGAGATCAGTTCCCCTAGAGAAAATGGCTGCTTTGGCAATTGGACTCTACGGCACTGAAGTCCCTCCCCTCCCCAAACCCTGCCCTCCTCAGGCTCCGCCCCAAAAATCTCCCACCGGTGGCGAAGAGGGACCTGGCAACCCTACTATCCCATGATGTTTTTTTTTTTTTATCATCATGCAATTTTCTATTTCCTCATGCCAATGGTTAAATTCAGGCAACTTTACGTCTGCTCTGTGTATCAAATGGATGTGTCATCCGTATAAACACTGTATACATTACATACAAAAGCATGCGCAATGCGAGTGTTTATCTGTGCTTGTAAGGTTTTATCCCATCCTTCTCCCAAGGCACGTGTGGTTCTCCTTCCCCAGTTTTATCCACAGAACAATCTGAGATGTGCATGAGGCGGAGAGCGACAGAGAAGATAACAGGCCCAAGGGTCACCCAGATAGCTCCAGAGCAAAGATCTGAACACAGGTCCCCCAAATTCTCCCAAATATTTACCGGTATGGGTATTCGGCTTATTCCGGTCCAATAAACCCGAACCCATTTGTAGGAAATGGGAAGCAGAGAGAACCCAATGGATTTCGCCTATTTTGGTAAAGTACGGCCTCCCGTTAAAACCATGGATTATAACGTTTCTTTTATCCCATCTAGACTCAGATACTGAGAAAGTACATCAGATAGCGAAATACCAAGCACGTGTAATGGCCCTAAAGCTATGAAATAGCTCTGATGGTGCAAGTTTACCCTGCACCACAGATGGATAAAATCTTTTATTAATTATTTTAAAGCTGCAAAGCTGTTCGTTTCTTTGTTTCTCTATGTTATGAATGCTTAAGACATTGTCAATGAGCAATAAAGATTGATTAATTAATTAATTAACCCAAACACAAAATTTACAGGGTTTTTTTTCGTTTTTTTGTTTTGCCAACCCTAGCGTCGACAAATCGGCATTGTACGTACGAATGACAAGTACAGTATGGATAAATACCGTACCCTTTCTGCGTAAAAGCCACACAAAATGTGAAAGAGCTAGAACTGTGGAATAAAACATCAATAAATATTAAAACCAAATAGGGAACATTCACTCATCCTTAGGTGGGCGCTACAAAAATATATATATCTCTAAGATGCACCTATGGCCTTCCCCTGTCCAGTAAGTGAAATATATCAACTCCGTCCCTTTCACAATCTACTTTAGGAAAAGGTGGGGGGGACGGGACCGATAATAAAGTTCTTATTTCCAGCACATTTGCCATTTCCTGGTCTAAGTAAAGAGTGTCATAAGAGTGACAAGCTAAAAGCCGCTGATTACTGTGGATTCATGGCATTTATTCTTCCCCTGAAAAGAGCAAACATCAGAAATAATGTGGTCCAGCCTGCCTCGGAGCCTAACCCTGCAATTAATCAGCATTCATGTGAAGAAGGTGCAGAGCGCATCTGATATGTGTAGAGAGAGAGAGAGAGAGAGAGAGAGAGAGAGTAATTAAAGGCAGATGCTTTGTGTGTTGGGGGAGAAGCATCCTTAAAATGCACAGAGGATTGAGATTCTCCAGATGCAGATGTTGCTATGAATTTCAGGCATTTCTCATTAAGCTGCCAAGGTTTGCGCATGTTCGTTTCCTGATCATTTGTCCATCTTCAGTGCTATCCTATTGTGTGTGTGTGTGTGAGAGAGAGAGAGAGAGAGAGGGAGAGGGAGAGAGGGATGCCATCAAGTCACAGCTGAAAACCCAGTAGGGTTTTCAAGGAAAGGGATTTCTTGAACTGGATGGCCCTGGCTAGTCTGATCTCATCAGATCTCAGAAGCTAAGCAGGGTTGGCCCTGGTTAGTGTTTGGATGGGAGACCATCGAGGGCTATCCTATCACTGCAATGAAAAGGCCCTGCAGTGATATGTGGGGCACTCTGGGAATACTTTGCTGTGGGGAGAACCCTCCCAAACTATTGCCCGCATCCTAAAATATCCATCCACTATTTTAATGCATGTGTTAGGCTAGGGTTGCCAACCTCCAGATGGTGGCTGGAGATCTCCTGCTATTACAACTGATCTCCAGCCGATAGAGATCGGTTGACCTGGAGAAAGTGGCCGCTTTGGCAATTGGACTCTATGGCATTGAAGTCCCACCCATCCCCAAACCCCACCCTCCTCAGGCTCCAACCCCAAAATCTCCAGGTATTTCCCAACCTGGAGCTGGCAAGCCTATGTTAGGCACCCAGCGGTATGTGTGTTATTTTACCGTCAAGTCACAGTTGACTTATGGTGACCCTGTAAGGTTTTCAGGGCAAGAGCTGTTTGGAGGTGGTTTGCCATTGCCTGCCTCTGTGTGGGCTGAGAGAGTTCTGAGAGAACCGTAACTGGCCCGAGGTCACCCAGCAGGCATCATGTGGAGGAGTGGGGAATCAAACCCGGTACTCTTAAGCACTACACCATGGTGGCTCTCTCACCCAGGGATACTTAGCTTTATTTAGATTTATGAGCTGCTTTCTAATTTTTTAAAGAATATTTACATCCTCCTGTTGGGAGGATGCCCATTGCCTGCCAGTGACTGGAATTTGCCGCTTACCATCAGAGAACCACCAAGAGGAGCTACAAGCTAAAGACAAATGTGCCCTTTTCCAACTTTACAAATGCAACCAAGGAGTCCATGAACACTTCTGAGAACGGGCACCTCTCACCAAAGAAATCATAGAATCATAGAGTTGGACGGGACCACCAGGGTCATCAAGTCCAACCCCCTGCCCAATGCAGGAAATTCACAACTACCTCCACCCCCAGTGACCCCCACTACATGCCCAGAAGATGACCAGATGCGTTCCCTCTCATCATCTGCTTAAGGTCACAGAATCAGCATTGCTGACAGATGGCCATCTAACCTCTTCTTAAAAATCTCCAGGGAAGAAGAGCTTACCACCTCCCAAGGAAGCCTGTTCCACTGAGGAACCGCTGTAACTGTTAGAAAATTCTTCCTAATGTCTAGACGGAAACTCTTCTGATTTAATTTCAACCTGTTGGTTCTGGTCCGACCTTCTTGGGCAACAGAAAACAACTCGGCACCATCCTCTATATGACAGCCCCTCCAGTACTTGAACATGGTTATCATATCCCCGTCTCAGTCTTCTCCTCTTCAGGCTAAACATACCCAGCTCCTTCAACCTTTCCTCATAGGACGGTCTCCAGACCCCTCCCCATCTTCGTTGCCCTCCTCTAGACCCGTTCCAGCTTGTCTACATCTTTCTTAAATTGTGGTGCCCAAAACTGAACACAATACTCTAGGTGAGGTCTAACCAGAGCAGAGTAAAGAGATACCATCGCTTTGCGTGACCTGGACACTATACTTCTGTTGATGCAGCCCAAGACCGCATTTGCCTTTTTAGCCACCGCATCACACTGCTGACTCATGTACAGCTGAAATGATACACCCAATCCTGCCTCTGGGAGACTTGTTGGGGCATTAGCAGTATACTAGGACTGGCTACGCCCTGACCTGGATGGCCCAGGCTAGCCCGACCTCATCAGATCTCAGAAGCTAAGCAGGGTCGGCCCTGGTTAGTATTTGGATGGAAGACCACCAAGGAATACCAGGGTTGCTGTGCAGAGGAAGGCACTGGCAAACCACATCTGTTAGTCTCTTGCCATGAACCCCCCCCCCCAAAAAAAGGGGTCGCCATAAGTCGGCTGTGACTTGACGGCACTTTATACACACACATACACAGGACTGGCTACAACCCAGATTTTTTTTTAAATTTCCTCCCAACTGAATTTATATATGTCAAATATACTCGCAGCAATGCTGAATGTAATATTACTTTTGCATTTTTTAATTTTTTAATAAAAAATTACATCCTGTGCTTTCTGCCTTAGACATGCACAAGGCAGCTTACAAGCTTCTTATTTAAAAAAAAAAACCAAGAAAAATCAGTGTCATCAAAACAAATCAGCAGAAGAGAAGCAGCAGAAGAGCAG
Source organism: Euleptes europaea (assembly GCF_029931775.1). Lineage (NCBI taxonomy): Eukaryota > Metazoa > Chordata > Lepidosauria > Squamata > Sphaerodactylidae > Euleptes > Euleptes europaea. The sequence continues at coordinate 13,619,795 of NC_079331.1, read as the reverse complement.
TAGTAGCAGCAGACACACACAGACCATAAAACCAGCAAAGGTAAAATAAGTAACATACGTCTTAGCAGATAAAAAAGATCTACAGTTAGGGTTGCCAGCTCCGGGTTGGGAAAGAACTGGAGATTTTGGAGGTAGAGAATGTGGAGGGCTGGGTTTGGGGAGGGGAGGGACCTCAGGGGGGTATAATGCCATAGAGTCCATCTTCCAAAGCAGCCATTTTTTCCAGGCGAACTGATCTCAGTTGTAATTGCGGGGGGGGGGGGAGAATCTCCAGCCACCACCTGGAGGTTGGCAACCCTATTCCAGAGTTATGTTAGTCGTCTAGGATAAGGGAGATCCGAGTTCAAATCCCCAATGAGCCATGAAGTTCATTTGATGACTTTGGGCAAGTCACTCCTTTTTGAAGCTGATGTGTTAAGGGTTGTTGTGAGGATAAAATGGCGTAAGGGAGAACTGAGCCTGCCGCTCTAAGCTCCTTTTAGGTGGAGTGGGATAAAAATGTGATTGCTAGATAACTGACCTATAGTGCTATCTTGCATTTGACATGCAATGCTATTTAAGATTTGTCTGCATTTAATAGCTGCCAGGCAAGAGCTGGTGTGCAGATATCCATATTTAATATACGCTATGTTGAACGTTACTTTTAACATTCCAGTATAGTTTAGCACTTAGTAATGTTTGACAGCCAGCCATTTATGAGATTTCATATTTCAAGGCGCAATTTCCCAAACTGTGAATTAGAATTTCACATCTGAATGGCGGAAGTGGAAGCACTGACAAAACTTAAAACATTTGCAAACATTTATTTCGGCTCTAGATCCAACATCAGCAATGAAACATGGAGGCTTTGCCCCAGCTAATTCCCTCTCGTTCCCTGGTCGCTTGGGGAATTCTCCACCCCTAGGGTTGCCAACCTCCAGGTACTAGCTGGAGATCTCCTGCTATTACAACTGATCTCCAGCCGACAGAGATCAGTTCATCTGGAGAAAATGGCTGCTTTGGAAATTGGACTCTATGGCATTGAAGTCCCTCCCCAAGCCCCGCCCTCCTCAGGCTCCGCCCCCAAAAAAACCTCCCACTGGTTGTGAAGAGGGATCTGGCAACCCTAGCCATCCCCCCCACACGTGACTCATAACACCTCCTCATTCCTGACTTTCCAGAAGCACTTTGAAACCTTTTTTATTATTATTTTAGAAAGCTTTTAGTGTTTCTTTTCCTTCATCTAAAGATTTGACGTTTGCATCTGAAATGCTGATTTAACTTTGTGGCAGGATGTTGATGTTATTGCTGATTTGATTAGTGTCCCATTTTGTAGGCTGAATTTTGAGTTTTTGACTAGTCTTTAATTATTGCTGCTGGCTGTCGCTGTTTTAATTGTGCTTGGGTGACGGCTTGGGTTGCCAGCCTCCAGGTCGTGGCTGGAGATCTTCCGCTATGATAACTGATCTCCAGCTGATAGAAATCAGCTCGCCTGGAGAAAAGGGCTGCTTTAGCAATTGGACTCTACAGCATTGAAGTTTCTCCCCTCCCCAAACCCTGCCCTCCTCAGGCTCCACCCGCAAAATCTCCAAGTATTTCCCAACCCGGAGATGGCAACTCTAGTTACGGCTGCTGCTGGATGCCCTTTTAGATTCAAGGGTGTTTTAGTTTCAGGTGGGTAGCTGTGTTGGTCTGAAGTAGAAGAGCAAAATTTGAGTCCAGCAGAACCATGGGGACCAATTAGATATCCAGGGTTTAAACTTCTGAGAATCAAACCTCCCTTGTGTGTGTAAAGCGCCGTCAAGTTGCAGCCGACTTATGGCGACCCCATAGGGTTTTCAAGGCAAGAGACTAACAGAGGTGGTTTGCCAGTGCCTTCCTCTGCACAACAACCCTGGCGTTCCTTGGTGGTCTCCCATCCAATTACTATCCAGGGCCGACCCTAGGTTGCTGCTTTTAAATCAGTTTGTTAAATCAGTGCATTTTTGAATTCTGTTGTCCTTTTTTTGTTGTCAACCTATAAGCTGCCTTGAAGGTCACTTTATAATACACCTGCTAAATATATACTTGCTAAATCAGTCAATTGGACAATGAAGAAAGCTGACAGGAAGAATGTAGATTCCTTGGAAATGTGGTGTTGGAAGAGAGGGTTACGGATACCGTGGACTGCCAAAAAAACGAAGATGCATGTTCTAGGTCAAATCAAGACTGAACTCTCCCTAGAAACTAAAAGGACTAAACTGAGGCTATCGTACTTTGGTCACGTTATGAGAAGACAAAGGTCACTGGAAAAGACAAGAATGCTAGGGAAAGTGGAAGGGAGCAGGAAAAGAGGAAGACCCAATATGAGATGGACTGACTCTATAAAGGAAGCCAGGGCCCTAAGTCTGCAAGACCTGAGCAAGGCTGTTAAAGATAGGATGCTTTGGAGGACATTGATTCATAGGGTCGCCATCGGTCGGAAGCCACTTGACGGCACTGAAAACACACACAAATCACTGAAACCAGTAATGCATTTCAAAGAAGAACAACAGCTGGTTTTTATATGCTGACTTTTTCTACCCCTTAAGGAAGAATCAAACCGGCTTACAATCACCTTCCCTTCCTCTCCGACACCAGACACCCTGTGCGGTCGGTGGGGCTGAGAAACTTCAGAGGGAACCGTGACTGGCCCAAGGTCACCCAGCAGGCTGCATGCGGAGGAGTGGGGAAACCAACCTGGTTCACCAGATTAGCTTCTGCCGCTCATGTGGAGGAGTGGGGAATCAAACCTGATTCTTCAGATTAGCCTGCTACTCATGTGGAGGAGGAGGGGGGATCAAACCCGGTTCTCCAGATTAGAGTCCGCCACTCATGGGGCGAAGTGGGGAATTGAACCCGGTTCTTCAGATTAGAGTCTGCTGCTCATGTGGAGGAGTGGGGAATCAAACCCGATTCACCAGATTAGTGTCCACCGCTCATGTGAAGGAGTGGGGAATCGAGCCCGGTTCACCAGATTAGCCTCCGCCACTCATGTGGAGGAGTGGGGAATCGAGCCCGGTTCTCCAGATCAGAGTCCACCGCTCATGTGGAGGAGCGGGGAATCCAACCCGGTTCTCCAGATTAGAGTCCACCGCTCCAAACCACCGCCCTTAACCACTACACCACGCTGGCTTTACTCAATCACTCAATCAATAATTATTCTGCCGTGATCAATCAGCACTTGCAACCTTCCCTGAATTCTTGGGGACCACAGATCAATCGGCGCCACAAGGCGAAGAGCGCGGAGCCAAGCAACTCTCGAAGACAGCGAGCTCTTTTCTCCCCTAAGTGGCAGAGGCTGTCTGTTTTTCCTACATGGATGGGAATATTGGGGAGGGGGAGCGCTCTTTTAATTTCGCTTTTTCGAAAATCAGTTATCTGAACCTTGACACAGTTCAGTGGTGCAGAAAGGGGATTGGGGAGGGAGGGAGGGAGGAAGCATTTGCAAGAACGAAATTGCCCCCCCAGTATCAGGGAGGCTGGCCGCTCTTGACCCATCGCCTCTCTCTGTCGGCCCGGGCATCAGCCCCCGCAGAGACCTTTAATCCACAGGGATCAGTAAATTAAGCCACTAAAGCATGAAGGGCCTAAGCTGTGTTTAATCGGCCCCTTTTGTGTACAGCCCATGGCTAAATGACCGTACAAAGAGAAAAACCCACACAAGGGTCAGAAAAGGATGCGGCGAGCGATTAACTCTCCCCCCCCCCTGCAACCTCTCAGTTGCCAGGGCAAAGGCCTTGACCAGAAGCCAAGATACTGTCAGGAAATGCAACTGGCGATTGCCAACAGGTGAGAAGGGAAAGGAACCAAATCGCCTGTATTAGGAAAGGGGGGGGGGAATAGCATGCAAACCCTCGGTTCCTATGGATACTACCTCTGGATTTCTGCTGTTCTCTTGGAGGGGGTATAATTGTCCCAAAATTAGCTTCACTTTGAAAAGCGACCACAATCTGCTTCCTCGGTTGAGAGAAATGGTATTTGCTGTCCAAGCATTCCTGGGCTTCTGGTAGGGTTGCCAACCTCCAGGTACTAGCTGGAGATCTCCCGCTATTACAACTGACCCGTTCGTTGCAAACGGCGCCCTACGGGGAATGTGAAACCAGCGTTGCCGGGGTGGGCGTGTGATTTCTCCTCCCCCACCCCAGTCCTCTCCTCGACCTTCCTCCTACCCAGCAAGTCTCCTCTGCAAGTGCTCCCTGCATATCTAGGGTTGCCAACCTCCAGGTAGTATCTGGAGATCTCCTGCTATTACAACTGATTTCCAGCCGACAGAGATTAGTTCCCCTGGAGAAAACGGCCGCTTTGGCCATTGGACTCTATGGCATGGAAGCCCCTCCCCTCCCCAAACCCCACCCTTCTCAGGCTCTGCCCCAAAAACCTCCTGCCAGTCGTGAAGAAGGACCTGGCAACCCTATGCATGTCACTAGGGTTGCCAGGCCCCTCTTTGCCACCGGCAGAGGTTTTGGGGGTGGAACCTGAGGAGCGTGGGGTCTGGGGAGGGGAGGGAATTCAATGCCATAGAGTCCAATGGCCAAAACGGCCATTTTGTCCAGGGGAACTGATCTCTATCGGCTGGAGATCAGTGGTAACAGCAGGAGATCTCCAGCTGGTGCCTGAAGGTTGGCAACCCTACATACCACACAGCCATTTTAAAAATTACTGATGCTTCAAACCTATAAATGAGAGAAAAAGAATGGCATGGGAAGAAGGAATCTGGGAAAAGCAGAATTCTGAATTCTGGCATTATCTTACTTTGTGTGAACCGTGTAGGAACTGTAGACCTGAAAGCTAAGATTAAAAAAAATCCTATCAATCTACATTCCAGAACCATTTCTTACCCCATCCCACAGCCTTCATTCCCCCTTCCCCCCTTCTCTTCCCTTCCTCAAATTTCCTTTAGAAGGAGAATAACCTGTGGTATCCCCCCCTTTTTTTTCCAGAAACTAATGGACTCCTTAAATAGCAAAAATTGCACCCTGTAATTAAGATCTTGCTTTTTAAATGATTAATCATTCTAACCCCTTCAAGCGGCATCCCACTTATTTCTCCTCTCGCATTGAAATGCAGATCGGAGGAGGAAGAGGGAGGGGAGAGCTGCTACAGACGGGAGGAGCAATTAAAATCTTTCACAGCTGTCCTTCTGTACAGCGATCCTTCCAGATGTCCAGTTATCACCCGGCGGGAGGGTGCGAGTACCCAGCAACAGCCATGTCCGCCTCGGCCTGGGCTAAAGGGACGATCCACCCGTGGTTTTGTCCTCCTTTCTTGCGACAGCTAGCAAGTCTGGAATGCAGCCAAACGTCCGCAAGGACCTCTCGGCTGGATCAGACCGAGATTCATTTTTCGGACAGGTAACAGCCAGACATTAATGGCTGTCTGCATAATTTCGTACCCGGCATAAGAACATAAGAAAGGCCCTGCTGGATCAGACCCAGGCCCATCAAGTCCAGCTGTCTGTCCACACAGTGGCCAACCAGGGGGCCTCAGGGAAGCCCATAAACAAGACGACTGCAGCAGTGTTATCCTGCCTGTGCTCCACAGCACCTAATAGAATAGGCATGCTCATCTGATCCTGGAGAGAATAGGTATGCATCACGACTAGCATTCACGTTCACTAGTAGTCATGGATAGCCCTCTCCTCCATGAACATGTCCACACTCCTCCTAAAGCCTTCCAAGTTGGCCGCCCTCACCACATCCTGGGGCAGGGAGTTCCACAAGCATCTTGGCCTCGTCTGGAATGCTGCCTCCGGCCATGGAGCCTCTGCTTAACCATCAAGCGGTTGACTAGCATTTTACATGAGAAACAGGAATGAGCAGGGTAGAAGGTAGACTGCAATGCACTGGAGGGTCAGTGGCCAATTTCCAGTAGACCACTTAGTACTCGCTGGAGGCTGGGATTCTTGCAAGGAGGCTAGATTTGGTGGCCCTTGGTCGCCACAACATGATTGCCACATTAAATTTCATTAGATTTCGGTACTCCCTCTTTGAGCCATCAACAGCTCCTGACATCGGTTCTTGTAGGTTATCCGGGCTGTGTGACCGTGGTCCTGGTATTTTCTTTCCTGACGTTTCGCCAGCAGCGGTGGCCGGCATCTTCAGAGGAGTAACACTGAAGGACAGTGTCTCTCAGTATCAAGTGTGTAGGAAGAGACACTGTCCTTCAGTGTTACTCCTCTGAAGATGCCTGCCACAGCTGCTGGCGAAACATCAGGAAAGAAAATACCAAGACCACTGTCATACAGCCCGGATAACCTACAAGAACCCATGAACTCTGACCGTGAAAGCCATCAACAATATTTTGAGCTCCTGACATGTTTCAGTTGTTAATCTCAGATCTCCCTGTGTCCCCCTGGACTAGTAGGTTAGACAAAAGATTTTCCCTTCCAATAGAGCGATTGAATGCCACAAGGAATAGTACTCAGAAAGCAAGCTGTAAACAATTGCAAAATAAGATCTTAAATAAGGATTGGTCCTTAGTGTTTAAGGACGCAAATCGTAAATGTTCCCCTCGCTTCTTCCAGATACCCTCCCAACAAAACATTTCCTCTTGCCAGACTATTTCCACTAGTTAGACATTCATAAGTTCAGACAAGCTTTCTTATCGGCAAGACGTAACGCCCTAGACTCAGACGAGACACAAGGGCGATACAATAAAATTATTGCAGAAGACCGAAAATACCCGTTTTGTCCGGATCAAGTAGACCCCCTAGCCCACATTGTTTTAGCATGCCCACAAAATAATATTGCACGAAATAAACATATCACTCCCTGGATAAAACAGCTAAAGACGCTTTCTGGGAAGCAGACACTGCGTTATCTGCTCTCAAACAGATTGGTCAATTGCGTGAGAGATGTGGCGACTTTTCTCTTTGTAGTGTCAAGGAAAAATCAAATGTCATCTCCCCTTTTTTAAAGTGTGAAGTGGTTGATGGATAGCCCAGGGGCTGTTAAATCTAGGGGAAAGGGAAAATGATTGCCACAGCTCAACTTCAGTAACAGATGTAGATCCTTGCGCTGTGGCGGCAGCTGCAAAAGCCGTACCTGGCCCCCTCCCACTTCCTAAAAACACTTGGCGGGCACCAGGAAAGGGGTTGTGGGGGGCATGGTGCACCCCTAGTCTAATCATATGTTCTAAAGCCAGAATGCTCACTAGGGATCCCTTAACATGCGTTAGGCCTTAACTTTTATGAGTCCTGAGGATGCATGCTCACTTTATAACACTGATTCCCAACCGGGGGTCCGCGAGAACTAAATTAAGGTCCACAAAACAAAGTTATAAACCCATAATAAATTAATATTTTCAATTAAAAGTTCTCTATAATAAAAATATATTCAAATATTATTCTAAGTTTAATGTTTAACTAACAGTTATGATTAAAGTTTATTTTCAAATTCTCGGAATTTTTATTTTGAACCTTGGGGTCCCTGCACCGAACAAAAAAGTCCTAGTGGTCCCTGGTCAAAAAAAGGTGGGGAACCACTGCGTTATAAGCTTAACGCTCACTGACCATGGAAATTCTACGACAAAAAAAGAAAAGAGATACAGCCTGGAGTGAAAGAAATTTAAATTCCTTACCAGTATTCCTTTGGAGAAGTCACAGCAGAAGATAAGAGGTGCCGCTTTGACCCTTTTTTAACCAGTCTGTACCGGCTTACCTTCGCCCCTGAAAGAACATGTGAGGAAAAAAAGTCAACACACTCACAAGTAACAATACAGGCTGAGCATCCCTTCTCCGAAAATCTGCTATCCAAAATGATCCAAAATCCAAAACTTCAGGTGAGATAGTGACACCTTTGCTTTCTAAGGGTTCAGTGTACACAAGCTTTGTTCCATGCATACAATTGTTAAAATTATTGTGTAAAATTGATTTTAGAAGGATAATTTAATGTAACAATGTAATTTTAACTATATATTGTATTCTGGTTTTATTTATTATATTTGTCTTTTATGTCTTTGTAGTTATCATTGTTAGGCTGGTCTGTACTAAATGACCGTAATAAAGTAAAGTAAGTATGTGTATAAATGAATAAACATAAATGAATTTCATGCTTAGACTTGGGTCCCATCCCCAAGGTATCTCATTAGGTATATGCAAATATTCCAAAATCCGAAATAATTCGAAATCCAAAACACTTCTGGTCGCAAGCATTTTGTATAAGGGATACTCAGCCTGTATATACACACAACAACAACCAGTTGTTTCCAGACATTCATAAGCCAAACACAATGGGGTGGTAGTGGTTAAGAGCGGTGGACTCTGATCTGGAGAACCGGGTTTGATTCCCCACTCCTCCACATGAGCAGTGGACGCTAATCTGGCGAACCATGTTGGTTTCCCCATTCCTACACACGAAGCCAGCTGGGTGACCTTGGGCAAGTTACAGCTCTGTTAGAGTTCTCTCAGCCCCACCTACCTCACAAGGTGTCTGTTGTGGGGCGGGGAAGGGAAGGTGATTGTCAGCCAGGATGAGTCTCCCTTAAGTGGTAGAGAAAGTTGGCATATAAAAGCCCACTCTTCTTCTACCTCTCCTCCATGAACATGTACGCTCCCCTCTTCAAGCCTTCCAAGTTGGCAGCCATCACCACATCCTGGGGCAGGGAGTTCCACCATTTAACTATGTGTTGTGCGAAATGCTTCCTTTTATCTGTTTTGGATCCCTCACCCTCCAGCTTCAGCAGATGACCTCTGCATCCTACTATTGTGAGAGAGGGAGCCAGGGCCAGCTTCCATGAGCCAGAGTCCACTGGGTTCAACATATTAGGAAAAGGTAGCGAGCATAACCCTCTGACTCTGAGAAGTCCCAGCAAAATTTCAGTCTGAAAATGGCAAAAGAACTTGGCTAGGAGGAACAGTGCCCCCTAGTGACATCCACTGCAATAAACAACCCAGAAGCAAATTCCAAAGTTTGATTTTTGACACTTCAAGAGAGAAACAGACTTCTCTTGGCTTCTGTATCTTGGGCATATATACAATGCTAGGAGCGAGGGTCTAACTATCCATTTTATGCAAATATATGTAACAGAACCGTGATGACTTGGGGGGGGGGAGAGACATAGGGGACACATGTGTTTCCTCAGCAAGCCAAAAACTACCCCTGGACCACTACAGGTCAGGAGAACAGCAGGGTGGGAAGGCTGAAGCTCCTTCTTCACGCGCTTCGTGGTTCTGACTCCAACTGGACACCATGCACATGGGAACTGAAGACAATCTTCACATGCCGCTCAGGGTGTAATAAGTGAGAGACCTCCAGGCTAGGGTTGCCAGGTCCCTCTTCGCAATCGGCGGGAGGTTTTTGGGGCAGAGCCTGAGGAGGGCAGGGTTTGGAGAGGAGAGGGACTGCAATGCCATAGCATCCAATTGCCTAAGCAGCCATTTTCTCCAGGTGAACTGATCTCTATTGGCTGGAGATCAGTTGTAATAGCAGATCTCCAGCTGCTACCTGGAGGTTGGCAACCATACTCCAGCCACTACCAGAAGGTTGGAGACCCTATCCACTGGTTGCTGGGTCCCTCTTCGCCACCGGCGGGAGGTTTTTGGGGTGGAGCCTGAGAAGGGCGGGGTTTGGGGAGGGACTTCAATGCCATAGAGTCCAATTGCCAAAGCAGCCATTTTCTCCAGGTGAGCTGATCTCTATCGTCTGGAGATCAGTCGTAACAGCAGGAGATCTCCAGCTAGGACCTGGAAGTTGGCAACCCTACTCCAGCTAGAACCTGGAGGTTGGCAAGCCTACCAGTCACACACTCTCAGCCTAACCTAATTCCCTAGCAGGGTTGTTGTGAGGATAAAATGGAGGACAAGAAAACACTCCTTGTAAGTCAAAGGAGAAAAGACACGCACAAATATCTACATAAATAAAAATCTACAGGATTTTGGATTTACAACAGGATAAACCAATTTTGAATTCGAGGCTATCATGCCTGGTGCTTTAAAAAAAAAAAGGAAGAAGAATGGAGCGGCCTTTGGCAAATAACACTCCCCTGCAGAAAGGGCCATAGAGCCCCAAATACTTTTGGAACAGGTTCCTGTCTAAGAAGCTTCTGATGGGGGCGATTCCTCATCTTTCGCTCCCCCTCCTAAATTCTGCACCGTTGCAATTAAAATACGCAAAAAAATAGCGTGGGGAAAAACTGTTAAACTCTTTTAAACTTTAATATTTTTAGTAATCTTAAATTGGCAAGCCACTTTTGTGCCATGCACTGATTTTGTATATCTTATTAATACCAGATTTTTTTTTTAAATCAATGTCTGTAATTTGTAACAGTTTTTACAGTTTCATCAAGTTGGACAATATGAGAAACTAACTTCTGGCTGGTCACATAGACCGTATTAATAAACTTGGCTACTGGCACATTAGCGTGGTTTCCCGCGATATATTTTGCGGCCCACTTCGCGGAACCTTCTGTGTACAAACTCGGCGGCCGATTGTTCCTTGTGCTTGTGTCAAAGGAAGCTCGGTCTCACTCCGACGTTTCCCTCTGCTTGCAAAACGCCATGAATGGACGGCATCCAAACTAGCAATTCCATGCGGCCTCCTCCCTGCAGTCCAGCTAGCAGCTGCAGTCCAGCTGCAGTTCATCTGCATGTACCTTCATCATTTATGTGCATGAGGTTCCGTTGAGGGGACCGTGTTTGGGTTTTTTGTGTGTGGGGGGGAGGGTTGCCAGATCCCTCTTTGCCTGAAGAGGGTGGGGTTTGGGGAGGGACTTCAATGCTACAACCTGGGCTGCGGCTCAGCGGTAGAGCATCTGCTTGGCATACAGGTCGCAGGTTCAATCCCCGGCATCTCCAGTTCAAGGGACTAGGCAGGTAGGTGATGTGAAAGGCCTCTGCCGGAGACCCTGGAGACCCTTTTGGAAGGCCGCTTTTACGAGGAACTTCGATCGCACTATATTTCCCCCCTTTTAATATACAAATCCAATGCCTCTGTGACTGACATAATGCCTTTTTTACTAAGCGACAGGGACCCCAAGGCTACATTGTCAGTGGCAAGATTTGTTTCAGTCCTTATATCCCTCCAACACTAGATATATGCTGCTCAAGATCAATTGATCAAGGAGCTTCTAAGGGATAAAAGGAAAGGAAAAGAGACCCTGGAGAGCTGCTGCCAGTCTGAGTAGACAATACTGACTTCGATGGACCAAGGGTCTGATTCAGTATACAGCAGCATCATGTGTTCATGCGTTCAATGCCGTAGGGTCCAATTGCCAAAGCAGCAATGTTCTCCAGGTGATCTGAATTCTATCAGCTGGAGATCAGTTGTGATAGCGGGAGATCTCCAGCTACTACCTTGAGGTTGGCATCCCTAGTAGGGGGGTAGGAGATACACTCTGTCGGGGGGGGGGGCTCCCAACCACAGAGAAGGCACACAAGGAACTCAGGAATCAAATGGAGTATAATGATTTCCTTTCACTCCTTCTTCTATGGGTGGCTCGTCCGCCCCTCTGTGGGAGTTCCCGTCCAGTGGCGGGACGGGGACCCCCTTGTTTTGTCTGGTCCCTTCAACTCGGTTGCGACTTGACCAAAGGTGGCCGAAACGTTGTTTGTAAAAAAATTTTTAAAAAGCCTTAATGTAGTCAGGACGGCTCGATTCCGACGGGGCCGGCGTGGGGCGGCGGGGGAGTCAGACTTTGCCATTCATGCCAACGCGAGCACACAACCCAGATGCCCTTTCGCCCAGCGCCAGACAACAGGCCCTTGTCCAGACTGAAACGGCGTCCCATCAGTATGCGGAGGTGGTCGCCGTTTGCCAATGGCCTCGCATAAAACACTCTAGGAGGTAAATAGACACACACAAGAAGACCCTGTGTGCCGCGAGGGGGATGCCGCGAGGGGGATGCCATCTCCATTGTCACGGCCCCTGCAGAACAGTGACAGAGAGGGCCCCGTGTGTTGGTTTCTTACACTTTTGACTGCTGGATAAAAGCGGGGGGAGAGGGGGCATAAAGAAACAGGGGAGAACTTTTTTTTAATTTTAAGAAAAAAACACCACAAAGTCCAGACGAAGTTACAGCCGTCTGTTAAACGTCAATTATGGCTGAATAGAGACGTCTGCTGGAAGCTTAGTTATGGGCGCCTTTCTCCCACAGAGATTTTTTTTTTTCCGGCTAGCCAAGGATGCCTTCGGCAACCTAATCGGGAGATTGCAACTCTATGAACAAGCTCAGGCGTTCATGGAGGCTGGCGAAGATGCAAATGACAGAGCGGGGAGAATAAAGGGGACGACTCAAGATGGATAAGCATGATGCTTGGAATTATCGACGTTGCTGTCCTATATAATTTTTATTTCGGTGCCCATCCTCTGAGACGCTCGGTTCTCAAAATGTGAAAATCTCCGCTTTGTACCATGAATGTTATTAAACTGCAGGTAGAGTATCCCAACGTGGTGTAGTGGTTAAGAGCGGTGGTTTGGAGCAGTGGACTCGGAACCTGGAGAGCCGGGTTGGATTCCCCGCTCCTCCACATGAGCGGTGGACGCTAATCTGGAAAACCGGGTTGGTTTCCCCGCTCCTACACATGAAGCCAGCTAGGTGACCTTGGGATAGTCACAGTTCTCTTAGAGCTCTCTCAGCCCCACCTACCTGTCTGTTGTGGGGAGTGGAAGGGAAGGTGATTGTCAGCCAGTTTGATTCTTCTTTAAGTGGTCAAGAAAGTTGGCATTTAAAAACCAACCCTCCTCCTTCCTTATCCAGACATCCCATATGCGGACTGATCTGAAACCAGACCCATCGAGCCGGCATGCAGGCAGATCAGTGCTTTCAATGTTTCCTCTCACATAAAAAAAATAAAATACAGCGTACACCGTACCTTAGGTAAGAACATAAGAAAGGCCCTGCTGGATCAGACCAAGGCCCATCAAGTCCAGCAGTCTGTTCACACAGGTGTTGAATGAAAACCTGCCGATGTTAGTTTGCTTGTTGTTGACTCTTGTTTAACAGCTAATACAGGTATTCTTGTGAGATAGAGACACCTTTGCTTTCTCAAGGTTCAATGTACACACAATTATTGCAAATATTGTTTAAAATTACATTCAGGCTTTGTGCATAAAGTGTACATAGAACATCAATGAATTTGGGTCCCATCCCCAAGATGTCATTATGTATATGCAAAAATTCCAAAATATTCTAATATACGGAAAGATCTGAAATACGGACCACTTCTGGTCCCAAGCAGTCCAGATAAGGGATACTCCACCTGTAATAGGAATCAGAGTATTCTGTAGGGTTGACACCCTCCAGGTACTAGCTGGAGACCTCCTGCTATTGCAACTGATCTCCAGCCGATAGAGATCAGTTCCTCTGGGGAAAAATGGCCGTTTTGGCCATTGGACGCTATGGCATTGAAGTCCCTCCTCAGCCTCTGCCCCCCAGAACCTCCTGCCCGTTGCAAAGAGGGACCCAGCAACCCTACCATTCTGGCACACAAGGGCCTGATCACATTTTGAAGCCAGGATCTATTACATTTTAAAGCTGCTCTTCCTCCAATGACCACAGAGCAGGACACATCATTTCGCTTTCCCCCATTTTATCCTCAGACCAACCCTGTGAATTAGGTTAGGGAAGGTGACAGGTCCGAGGTCACCCAGGAAGCTTCATGGTGGAGCAGTAGGGTTGCCAGGTCCCACTTCACAATGGCATTCCCTGAGGTTGATGTCTCTGGTTTACATATGTCTCCCTTATACGATGTGTGCAGTTATCAACCTAGTAAACATTGCTTTAATAGGTTGATAACTGCACACATCGTATAACGGAGACATGTGTAAACCAGTATTACAACTAGAGTCAATCTTACCAGATGTTTGAGCAATTGGTAATATAGTATACAACCTATATACATGCCTGGTTTGATTTAAACTGTTTGTATATGTATATATTTCTGTAAATGTGTGCATGTGTTACGTCGGTTTTAATATCCACTGATGAAGGCCAAATAGGCCGAAATGCATCTGGTATGTGGTTAGAGACATCAACCTCAGGAAATGTCATTGTGCTATTTTAAAGGTTTTTTTTTTAAATACTTTTAATCTAGACATAGCGCTTTCAATAAATTATGTTTTCATTAATTACACACACATACATATATACATACATATGTATATATATATGACATATATGTTATAAATAAATATATATATACATACACACACACACACATATATAATATATGTATATCTATTACACATACACACACACATATATATGTGTGTGTGTGTATATACATATATATGTGTGTGTGTGTGTGTGTGTGTGTGTGTATATATATATATATATGTATATATATGTATATGTATGTATGTATAAAATTCTACCCAACCTTGGGTACCCAGCAACACACCCTTATAGCCACTTCCACTCACCTGGCGCCAACTTATTTCTTTTTAGGTGCCAAACTAATATGTCTCCTTCATATTCCACAAGTACGCTTCATTGATTCGACCAAAGACATAATGCCTTCTAGTTTGTCCCAGGTTGCTGTGTTGTTCTAAAGGGGACAGGAGGAGCTTAAAGAACGCAAAGTCGAAATAGATGTTTTATACTTTGATTGCCCCGTCTTAAGGGCTTCACCGACTTTCTCTGGGTAAAACACGTGAGGTGCTTTATTTTTGCTGTTGTAGCATTCTCAAGTGATGACAGCCATTTTAGTCGCACATTTGATAGCGAATCGTTGTCGTTCTCCTCGTCCCTTTTGAACTACTCCTGTTTATTTTGTTTTCACTTGGGTTTACGCGGCGTTCTGCGGTTCTGCCTTTGAGAGTTTCCTGTTTGGCAAACCATGTTAAAAGCCTTTTTTCTCCCCTAGGACACACATTTCTTAATATTCCTTGCAATAATCTCTGCTACAGAGACTTTTAGGTCTCCCAGATTGAGAGTTAGGAAACCTGCTTATAGTGGATCCTAATCCTCAGGTTTTTCTTGCGGGTGCCAGATTTCTGGCTGCAGCTGTTAGGATCCGTAAAGAAGAAGGAAGAAGATTAATGGGTTCTAGGTTTTCTGGGTCTGTGTTTATGTATTCTGTCTTATAGGGGTGTTTTTTTAGGTATATAGTGCAAAGTATTGTTTTGTATTGACGGCTGCGTATTTTGTGTGGGGGGTTATAATGGTCTCACTTGACTTCTGATGGTTATGTAAAAAAGGTAAAGGTCCCCTGTGCAAGCACCGGGTCATTCCTGACCCATGGGGTGATGTCACATCCCAACGTTTCCTAGGCAGACTTTGTTTATGGGGTGGCTTGCCAGTGCCTTCCCCAGTCATCTTCCCTTTACTCCCAGCAAGCTGGGTCCTCATTTTACCGACCTTGGAAGAATGACAGGCTGAGTCAACCTTGAGCCGGCTACCTGAAACCGACTTCCGTTGGGATCGAACTCCGGTCGTGAGCAGAGCTTGGACTGCAGTACTGCAGCTTACCACTCTGCGCCGGGGGGGCTCATGCTGGTTATGTACCGCAGTAATAAAGCGGTCGCCTTTGCTTTTGCTGAACGAAAAGGACTCCAGTTTTACAAGTCTTCAAGGATTCTGTTTCGTTTCCATATCTTGTAAAGCGCTTTTTTTCCATATCTTGTAGCGCGCTTTTTTCCCATATCTTGTAGAGCGCTTTTTTTTTCTTTGCTGGAAAAGTCCAAAACTGCACACCCCATGCTTAAAAACACGGGGACGTTTCTGACCCTGATCCTTCTATTCCCAACACCGAATTTCGACTCTGAATTCCTCGGAAAGCCTTTGGCCCTGCTGACACTTTCTCGGAGTGGAAAACCGCATACGTGTGGGAAATGGAGACGAGTCCAACCAGCTGTCCTTTCCGGAACGAGGTTTATCAATAAATAAAGCCCCCACGTTTACAACCAAATTGTCATTCATGGCAGCCCCTGCCAATTCCTTTTCACGACCATGGGAGGGGTGAAGGTAAAAATGACCCTCCGGCACCTCACGTCCCCTCTTCTGCGGCCCATAATTCAAGGAGGCAACTGGGAGCGCCCTGCGATTATCTGAAAGGGGAATTCCTGGCGAGATGTGATCTGCCAATCAAATGCCCATTAAAAAGGAGGGGGGAAAGGAAAAGAAAGAAACCCTACAGAACAAGATGTTGGGTCTCAATCTCCTTATCCTGTTAACCTGAGGCCTGCCGGTCTACGCCCCAGCGGGCAACGGCAAGCCTCATGCCTCGCCTAGCAACACGCCGCGGCGGGACAGCCGCAGGCCCGGCCCGGAGAGAAAAGGCCCATTCATGGCTGTGAAGGATTCATCGTTCCGGGCTGAAAGTGGTTCCTCCCCTCTTTCAAACGCCTGTCAGCGGGGAGAATGCGGCTCCGATGCGGGGCCGATCAGATCATGGCTAATCTCTTATTTCTCGCCGGGAAAACTGCCACCACCAGACTTTGAAACAACTTCACTGAGAGGGAAATGTCTGGGGGGAAGCCGGAGGGGAGGCCAGAGAGAAGTCGGCCAAAGCCATGTTTCCTATTGCTATTCCCTCCACCCCGTCTGCTGGGGTTTCCAGGTCCGACTGGGGAAATTCCTAGAGAAGGGGGTTTGGGGGAGAGATTTCCCCTAGAATCTATGGGGCAGGCTGAGTATCCCTTATCCGGACTGCTTGGGACCAGAAGAAGAAGAGTTGGTTTTGATATGCTGACTTTCTCTACCACTTGAGGAAGAATCAAACCGGCTTACAATCACCTTCTCCTCCCCATATTGGTTTGTATTTCGGATCTTTCCGTAATTAGGAATTTTTTGGAATTTTTGCATATATATAATGAGATACCTTGGGGATGGGACCCAAGTCTAAACACAAAATTAATGTATGTTTAGACCCAAGTCTAAACACAAAATTAAAAACATATATACACATACATATATGTGTATACACAAACACACACACACATATATGTATACACACGCACACACACACATATATATAAAACATAAATGAGTGTATACATACTTAGATGCGTATACACACACACACATATATATACACATACATATATGTAAAACATAAATGAATGTATATATACCTAGATGTATACACACACATACATATGTGTACACACACACATATATATGTATACACACACACACACATAAAACATAACTGAATGTATATATACATATATGCGTATACACACACACACACACACACACACATATATATATAACATAAATGAATTATGTGTTTAGACTTGGGTCCCATCCCCAAAATATCTCATTATGTATATGCAAAAATTCCAAAAAATTCCCAAATATGGAAAGATACTTTATACACATAGCCTGAATGAAATTTTTAACAATATTCTAAAATAATTTTGTGTACATTAAACCACCGATGGCACTGCTAAGGGCCTATGAGTAATGCCTCCATGCCAGCTCAAAACTTCCAGTTTTCAGATCAGTCTGGGTATCAGATGTCCGGATAAGGGATACTCAACTTGTATAACAGTCTGCCCTCCGAAACTGCCTACAGTTTCTCCACCTGCTGCCTCTGCCCACAGACCCCAGCACGCAAACTCGTTGCGGAAGCAATGACAAAGAAACCCCTTTACTAGCCACGGGGATCTGTTTGGACAACAAATAAGAAGCATTGCTTTGTCCTAACTTCCTTGAGAAAATGTACATGAAAGCTATATTCTTCTACACGTGCATCTCAAAAGTCAACTGCAGGTTTCTCCGAGGGCTGACTTACACCTTGCTCATTGCAAGATCATAATACACAATGCACAGGGTATTTTCCGCGCCGCATACATGTTCTGGGAATCTGGGAGTGCCAGCGTGGTATATAGGGTTGCCAGCCTCCTGGTGCACAATCCACCACAAATCCCCTCCATAGGGCTCCACTGTTGTGCTCTTGTGAAACTCACTTGCGTTTTGTTAGGAGAACACTCCATAATTCTGGGTTCCGTGTGCCAGATCTGACCTTCTGGCGCCTTTAACGGCACCCCAGATCTGACATCTGGGTCTAAAACATCGCCTCGCCTCATAGCATAGCCACCTCTGGAAGCAGCTGTTAACCTCTTCCACTTGTGGGGAGTAGGTTTTGTAGCGGGACAACTGGGCAATTCCTCCAAAGGCCAGTGGCTTCTTCTAAAGTGAAGGGGCTTTGCTTCTTGCCACATTAGCACATGAATAAGATGGAGGGGTTGGGAGGAGAATCGACAAGTCCTCACTGCCCACTCAAGCAAACAATTTGGCTAGTAAATGGACGTAATTACAAGGGACAGCAAGAAGAGAAAAGGGGCCTCCCCTTCCTCGTCCTCCAGAGGGCCCAACCCCTGCTGAGTTACTTAGACCCTTTGTGAGGCTTGCGCTAGGTCCTGATTAGAAACCGTATGACTCTTTCAAGGGTTCTAAGCGATCGGCTGCCTTAATCTGCTTACAAATTTTGCAGAACTCCTTCAGAAATGTCTGGAGAGTACACCCAGACAGAGAAAGGTCAGTAATAGGGTTGCCAACCTCCAGGTACTGAGATAAAAAGAATACCTGTGCTGAAACAAGTGAAGACTAGGATAATCAACAGCACGTGGGCTCACAATACAATGAAAAATACGAGATATGTATAGATAGTACTAAACTCATGTTATTTTATTTTAACATAAGCAATTATAAATAATCATTGTCTATCCGACATGAAATACAAAGATTTAATACCAAGCCAAATCTGTAGATCTATAGATGTAAATGTCTAGAAAGGATATTAGGTTAGGATCACAAGTGCCAGTAAAGTTGCAACTCTGCCTTATTATTGCTTGCTCCTGTGAAACTTTATTACCACGTTGTGTTAAATATTGTGTATCTCTGGAAATACACCAGAGTTCAGTATGCAGACTCTTTGGCTTGGTATTAAATTTTTGTATTTCATGTCGGATAGACAATGATTGTTTATTTTTAATTGCTTATGTTAAAATAAAATACCATGAGTTTAGTACTGTTAAAATAGATCTATCCATATTTTTCATCGTATTTTTCATTGTATTGTGAGCCCACGTGCTGTTGATTATCCTAACCTCCAGGTACTAGCTGGAGATCTTCTGCTATTACAGCTGATCTCCAGCTGAAAGAGATCAGTCCACCTGGAGAAAAGGGCCACTTTGGCAACTGGACTCTACGGCATTGAAGTCCCTCCCCTCTCCCAACCCCGCCCTCCTTGGGATCCGCCCCAACAATCTCCAGGTATTTCCCAACCCGGAGCTGGCAACCCGACCTGGAAAGAGCTGTTGTAGAGTCCAAAGCCAAAGAAATTAAGTAATGTGTATGCATGCATAGGGTTTAGGCTTGCCAACCTCCAGGTAGAGCTTGGCGATCTCCTGGAATTACAACATATCTCCAGACAACATGGATCAGTTCCCCTGGAGAAAATGGCTGCTTTGGAGGGTGGACTCTATGGCATTATCGTACACCCTGCTGAGATCCCTTCCCTCCCCAAACCCCACCCTCTCCAGGCTCCACCCCCACAATCTCCAGGTATTTCCCAACCTGGAGTTGGCAATAGTAGCAGGGTTGCCAGCTAGGGTTGCCAACCTCCAGGTACTAGCTAGAGATCTCGTGCTATTACAACTGATCTCCAGGTAGGGTTGGCCAGGTCCCTCTTCGCCACCGGCGAGAGGTTTTGGGGGCAGAGCCTGAGGAGGGCGGGGTTTGGGGAGGGGAGGGACTGCAACGCCATAGAGTCCAATGGCCAAAGCAGCCATTTTCTCCAGGCGAACTGATCTCTATCGGCTGGAGAGCAGTTGGAATAGAGGGAGATCTCCAGCTAGTACCTGGAGGTTGGCAACCCTATCTGCAGGCGACAGAGATCAGTTCAGCTGGAGAAAATGGCTGCTTTGGCAACTGGACTCTATGGCATGGGAGACCCTCCCCAAACCCTGCCCTTCTCAGGCCCCACCCCCAAAACCTCCCACCGGTAGCGAGGAGGGACCTGGCAACCATATTGCCAGCTCTTGGTTAGGAAATTCATGGAGATTTTGGAGGAGGAGCCTGAAGAGAGTGGGGTTCGGGCAGGGGAGGGACTTCAATGCCATAGAGTCCAATTGCCAAAGCAGCCATTTTCCCCTGCGAACTGCTCTCTGTCACCTGGAGACCGGTGGAAATAGCAGGCGATCTCCAGCTACCACCTGCAGGTTAACAACAAGGACTCAAAACCACTGTTAACACAAGAATGTAGAAATAAAACAGGGCAAGCTCACAGTATCAAAAAGCTATATTCAATTAACATGCACAATTCTACAGGTGCAAAAGTCAAGCTAATGAAACATACAAATATACAACAATATACAACGGCTGTTCCACAAATACAACAGCAAATGCAAAAAAAGCCTTCTGGAGGCTGCCATTTGGCTTTTTTGCATTTGCTGTTGTATTTGCGGAACACATTGTCGTATATTTGTATGTTTCATGAGCTTGACTTTTGCCCCTGTAGAATTGTGCATGTTAATGGACTATAGCTTTTTGATACTGTGAGCCTGCCCTGTTTAATTTCTACACACCACCTGCAGGTTGGCACGAAGAAACCACACGTGGGAGACCGCGTGGGCATTCAGCCCCCACCCCGTCACTCGCAAACCATCCTCGCATGCCCAGAGACACTTCTGCGTTTCCTCTGTGGGCGCACATGGCACGCCTTGTTCTCCGACCCAAGCGAGGGCCTTCTCAGACAACTCGCTCCGCGGCGGCCCCTTCCAAGGATCAGCCCCTGCTCTAACCCCCTCACTAATAGTGGGATTAAGCACCACTGTTCCCTCCAGCCCGCCTCCTTCCCCGTTCCCGCACTTAACAAACATCCTCCCCCCTGGGGGAAGCCGCCATCTTTACATGATAATTTTTTTAACCTCCTTTTCTGCTTCTTGGCCCGCGGCTCTCAAGGGATTAGTCCCTGGGCCGGTCCCGAGAGCCCTCTCGAGTGGGGCTTGTTTCAGCTCGCCCCCTTCCCCCCCGCCTGGGAACCCGTCTCAGGACCACTTCGGTCAATGGCTTCATCCCTTCGCTTTCAATTTGCACCTCCTAATCCTCCCCAAAGGCTAGGCCGGAGGTTTGACTGGTTCCTTTTCCCACATGCCCCTCTCATGCGCCCCCCACCACCACCACCATGCGCACTTTGCCCTGTGAAACAAGATAGACTTTTGCCCGGAGCAACCCTTGGCGGGGAGGGCACTGGCTTCGCCTCTTGAGGTTACGGCCGGCGTTTGCTCAGGAGGGACGGCGGCACAACGGCAGGAGCCCTGGCGCTAGGGTTGCCAAGCCCCAGATGGTGGCTGGAGATATCCTGGGATTAGAACTGATCTCCAGGTAGGGTTGCCAGCCTCCAGGTGGTCCTCCGCAGTAGTAGTGCACTGAAGGCGCAAACCTTTACTTTGGATATGTTGTCATGGAACACAATCCAACCTTGAGGATTTCCAAGTTTGATGAAGCATGAGCGAAATGGGAAGGTTTACCGGAAGCCCATTGCTTTTCTTGTAATCCTTGCAATTTGTATATTGTTCAATCATGATGTTGTTGTTCATAGCACATAATTCTGTCTATTGAGCAATTTTTTGATTTTGTGAACGCAATATAACTTTTACAAGCACTTCTTCGTGTTGGAGTGTAATTATCAGATAAGCTCTGATATTGCAAGGTGCTGCCTTGATTGAGTTCAGCCTCCAGGTGGTGGCAGGAGTTCTCCTGGGATTACAACTGGCCTCCAGGTAGGGTTGCCAGCCTCCAGGTGGTGGCTGGAGATCTCCTGGGGTTACAACTGGTCTCCAGGTAGGGTTGCCAGCCTCCAGGTGGTGGCTAGAGATCTCCTGGGGTTACAACTGGTCTCCAGGTAGGGTTGCCAGCCTCCCGGTGGTGGCTGGAGATCTCCCGCTATTACAGCTGATGTCCAGGCGACAGAGATCAGTTCCCCTGGAGATAGGGTTGCCAACCTCCAGGTACTAGCTGGAAATCTCCTGCTATTACAAGTGATCTCCAGCCGATAGAGATCAGTTCCCCTGGAGAAAAATGGCTGCTTTGGCAATTGGACTCTATGGCATTGAAGTCCATTGCCTCCCCAAACCTTGCCATTCTCAGGCTCCACCCCAAAAACCTCCAGGTATCTCCCATCCAGAGCTGGCAACCCTACCTGGAGAAAATGGCTGCAATTGGACTCTATAGCATTGGCAATTGGACTCTATAGCATTGAAGTCCCTCCCCTCTCCAAACCTGCCCTCCTCAGGCTCCACCCCCAAAATCTCCAGGTATTTCCCAACCTGGAGCTGGCCCTGTCTCCAGGCGACAGAGATCAGTTCCCCTGGAGAAAATGGCTGCTTGGAAAGGTGGACTCTGTGGCATTATACCCCACTGAAGTCCCCTCTCTAAACCCCGCCCTTCTCGGGCTCCACCCCCTAAAATCTCCAAGTTGGTAAAATTAGGACTCAGCTTGCTGGGGGTAACGTGTAGACGCAAACACAGTCTGCCTAGTAAACGTCAGGATGTGATGTCACCTAGGGTTGCCAACCTCTAGGTACCAGCTGGAGATCTCCTGCTATTACAACTGATCTCCAGCCGATAAGAGATCAGTTCACCGAGAGAAAATGGCCGCTTTGGCCATTGGACTCTATGGCATTGAAGTCCCTCCCCTCCCCAAGCCCTGCCCTTCTCAGGCTCCGCCAAAAGCCTCCCGCCGGTAGCGAAGAGGGACTTGGCAACCCTGATGTCGCCCCATAGGTCAGTAATGACCCAGTGCTTGTACAGGGGATCAACTTTACCTTAAGAGTAGTCCAAGGCCCGGTCCAGGGTTAGCACACAAGCAGTTAGGAATCCAAGCACCAAAACAGAACGGCAAATCCAGAAAGCACAAACCAGGTCACAGTCCAAGGGTAAATCCAAGAAACAATGTCCAATGAGAGCCAGCATGGTGTCGTGGTCAAAAGCGGTGGTTTGGAGCGGCGGACTCTGCTCAGGAGAACCGGGTTTGATCCCCCACTCCTCTACATGAAGCCGGCTGGGTGACCTTGGGCTAGCCACAGCTCTCTTAGAGCTCTCTCAGCCCCACCTATTTTGCAGGCTGTCTGTTGTGGGGAAGAGCTTGTAAGCCAGTTTGATTCTTCTTTAAGTGGCAGAGAAAGTTGGCATATAAAAGCCAACTCTTCTTCTTCAAATCCAGTCCCAAGTCAAAAACACACAACTCTGAAGAAAAGAGCAACAGCAGGGATACAAGGATTGTGGACCAACTGCTTCCACGCCAATTCACCCTCCTCTGGCTTTCAGCAGGGAAACCCTGATCAGAAGCAGGTGAAACTGTTCACCCTGCTGAGTCAGCCACAAACAGGTGCTGCTCGTCGCGGGCTCAGCAGCCTCTGTGGCTGTCGGCCCTGTGATCGAGCTCACAGGCAGAGGCTGCCCGGTTCTGGGCTGCCAGCCGTGCACCACGGCACTGCTCCTGCGCCCCTCTCCGAGCACGCCTTCTCCAGCGCTCCAGAACTCCCTGCCCCAGGATGTGGTGATGGTTGCCAACTTGGAAGGCTTGAAGAGGGGAGTGGGCATGTTCATGGAGGAGAGGGCTATCCATGGCTACTAGTCAAAATGGATTCTAGTCATGATGCACACCTATTCTCTCCAGGATCAGAGGAGCAGGCCTATTACATTAGGTGCTGTGGGACACAGGCAGGACGGTGCTGCTGCAGTCGGACTTGAATGCCATAGAGTCCAATTGCCAAAGTGGCCATTTTCTCCAGGGGAACTGATCTCTATCGGCTGGAGATCAGTTGTAATAGTGGCAGATCTCCAGCTAGTACCTGGAGGTTGGCAACCCTAGCTCTGGCAACCCAAGGGTTGAGGCTGGGGTCTGCAGTGTTTGTTTCTGCCTTGGAACCCAGGCTATGATTCTGAGGGTGTGGCGTGCTGAGACGTCCCCTCTGCCCAAGGCAGAGTCTCTACCTTGTCTGGAGGGTTTTCCTGCGGCCTTCAAGGGCTGGGGCTGGCTCCCTGTCCCTTCCTCATCCAAGTAGGCATTGGCAGGCAGATTCATGATGGTCTAGATCTGCCACAGCTGTTATTATATTTTTGTCTTTATTTTATGTATATTCTTAAGTATTTAAGGTTTCCCCCCCCCCGAACTTTTGTTGAAGGAAATAAAAAGAGAAGGGGCAAAGAATGGGGACAGCAAAGGGCTTTTAATAATGAAAACAGCTATCGTATACCCGTATACCCTTGACCGAAGAACGGTACACTCCTATCTGGGATGGTCGTCCTCTTCCACCGAGCGGGCAGCTTTGGGAGGGACGCACATGGAGCGGTGAGGGAGGGAGGGGATACCCGCCTAGCCAGCCAGATCAGCCAAATCAACCCTGGCGATCTCGGCAGATCTCAGAAGCTAAGCAGGGCTGGCTCTGGCAAGTGTTTGAATGGGAGACCTACAAGGAATACCAGCGCTGTTTACAACATGCATTTATGCAGACACCTTAAAAAAAGAAATCATGTTCCATCATAAAATGACCATCTGTTAAAAATCAGTATACAACTAACGTTACAAAAAAAAAACCCTCTCCTTTCCATATGACAAGCTGATAATACCATCTAGACCAGTGGTTCCCAAACTCTTTCGGGCCACCGCCCCCTTGGTTCCAAAAACTCAATCCCGGCGCCCAGCACCCTATCCTATAAAAAGCATTATTCAAAATAAGGGTTTGCATGACGCACTGAAGAAGATAGTAATAAAATTTCAAAACAGTAACAATTAATTGCACATTTATGCAAAATCAAATTAAAACTTTTTAGTTGAAATTCATTCAACAAAACTGATGAACTTGATCCAGTGGTACCAGCTCTTCAAAGTCTGGAAAAATGTCCCGATAGTTTCCACCAAATTTGCCAGCATGGTGCCATAGCTTGATCTACTGTAAATTAGTGAACGAGACTGTTGAAAGGGCCCATCTCTAGCACCCCCTTGCCTCTTAGTGCCCCCCTAGGTAATCCCACTGCCCCCCAGGGGGTGGTACTGCCCACTTTGGGAACCACTGATCTAGACCCTTTAATGATAAATACCATGTTGCATATTTATGGTCACAGTTTTTATCCTATACCACCATTCTCTCTCTCTCTCTCTTTATCTTTATAACAATTGCAAGAAAGTCAGCTACCTGCTCAGTGACTTCCGGGGTTTTATCCATCATTAAAAATTTAATACTCTCGTCTACTGAGTTTTTTTGGACTTGTAGGTGAGGATTAATTAGTTGTGAACGCTGTTGGGTAAAAAATGGACAGCGCAAGAGGATATGGTGGATGAGTCTGGTTCTTTTAGGAGACAACTGCAAAACCTCTTCTCGTGTGGCACTTTCTTATATCTGCCACTAACCATAGCTGAAGGAAATATATTTAGCCTAGACAACATGAAGGCTCCATGCTGCTGGGGGAGAACTAAATTTGAAAAATATTGGGCCATGGCCTTCTGCGTGTAGGTGAGGTGATCTTGGTGAACAGATCTTGTTTGCTCCAGTATGATTCTAGGCAAATTTTCTCTCGGTGCACGTTTCCCACCCCTCGAAAAAGAACTGAATAGGACCGTTGTGAAAGGCAGCATAAAAGCTATGAACAACTTTGCGCCGCGGCATTAAGACACTTTAGAGCTCAATCGAGTAAGAGGGTCGAAAGTCTGCCCGTTGGTGGCATTTCTCTCCAGGCTTAACACGCAGCTGTCCACTTCTCTGGCCAAGCTGCAGAATGACGGCGTTCGGCCTGTTTGACACCCACACACGGGCAAAGGGCTGGGTGGCCTCATAAAACTCAATAAACCCCTTCTGCACTCATGGACACACAATGCCCTACCCCTTGGCGAGGAACAATGGAGAGATCTTGTAAACCAATGTGGCTCACATGACCTTTTGACCACTGACCTCCTCCGGCCTTCGGAGAGTCGGTCTGTCTTTATCGCATCGGCAAATCAGCCGGAGCGACGAGGGTGATCCCATTGTCAGAAATAAAAATCGAAGGATCCTGGGGATCGAAAGGGACCTCGATCAGGCTTCCCTCTTGAAACCCCAACCATTTAGCGCCAGGGATCTTCGTATCGGGCTTGAGGTTCACAGAGAGAAATAAACCAGGGAGTGTTTGAGGAAGCTTTATTGAACAGGATGCATTGCAAATCAGTTCCCCATGAGATTCTCACATGCTAATGCCTTGCCAATGTGGGAATAAAGAAGAAGAAGAGTTGGTTTTTATATGCTGACTTCCTCCACCACTTAAGGAAGAATCAAACCGGCTTACAATCACCTTCCCTCCCCCTCCCCACAACAGACACCCTGTGGGGAAGGTGGGGCTGAAAGAGTTGTGACTAGCCCAAGGTCACCCAGCTGGCTTCATGTGGAGGAGTGGGGAAACCAATCCAGTTCACCAGATTAGCCTCCATCGCTCATGTGGAGGAGTGGGGAATCAAACCTGGTTCTCTAGATCAGAGTCCACCGCTCCAAACCACCGCTCTTAACTATTACCCCACTCTGGCTGCAAATGCATATATCTCTCCTTACAGCCCTCGCTTTTATTATAAGCATTGTTGGTCTGATTTGGAAAATTACATCTACGAACTTAAGGTCAAATATCCCAAGGCACAAGTGATATTGTTACATGACTTCGGTGCTCACACTGGGGATGGCAGTTTAAGGGTTAGGAGAAATGACTACGCCGCTGACCCCTATAATGGAAGGAGGAACACAAAAGACCCCCGCGGTTAATAAACCTGGAGTAATTTTCAACCAGTTAAGAAGCTCAACTTTGTAATATTAAATGAAGATAAATATGGGGACTTCGTTCAGAAGGACACCAGTGTGATTGACTATACCAGGGGTCCCCAACCTTTTTGAGCCTGCGGGCACATTTGGGATTCTGATATGGCACGGCGGGCACAGCAGCAAAATGCCTGCCGCAGGAGGCAGAGCCAGCAGTAAAATGATCGCCACAGTTTAACCTCAGTAATACAGAGTAGACCCTTGTGTTGTGGCAGCAGCTGCTGCCATAGCAACATTTTTTTTAAAAATCTGCACAGCCAAACCAATCTGCAATAGCCTATCAGAAGCTTTGCCAGGCAAAAGCCCTACCTGTTCCCACCCGCTTCCTAAAAGCACTTGGCAGGAACCAGAGAAGGTGTCCGTGGGTGCTGGGGTGCCCACAGGCACCACATTGGGGATCCTGGGATATATATTAGTATAATTATCTAATTGTGAGGATGTACTGCATTTTGAACTGCAAGGGGAGGGGCCGTGGCTCAGTTGTAGAGCATCTGCTTGGCATTCAGAAGGTCCCAGGTTCAATCCTGGGCATCTCCAGTTAAAGGGACTAGGCAGGTAGGTGATGTGAAGGACCTCTGCCTGAGACCCTGGAGAGCCACTGCTGGTCTGAGTAGACAATACTGACTTTGATGGACCAACTGTTTGACTCAGTATAAGGCAGCTTCATGTGTCTCTTTCTCTCTCTGAGGCTGACCTCACGAAGAAGCTCGATGTGGGAAGAGACAAATAAGGCCACATGTTGCTCCATAAATAATCTTTATATTCACGTGAAGGGGTTGGGGGGTGCGCCAGATGCCTTCTTTTCCAGACAAACCATGAACCTCTCCTCCAAGGGGAAACCTGAGCGTGTAGAAGGAGACCAGGAATCACAAGCAGAGAACCTCAGCAGGAGTAGCCGATTGGGTCTGGTCACCGGCGATGCCCTAAAAAGGGGAGGGGGAGGAGAGAAGACCTATCAGTAGCGGGGGGGGGGGGGGACATCAACGCCTCCTCCTTATTGGCTCGCAGAATGCTCTGAAGACTCATGATGCAATTCTAATGGTGAAGGTTGGCCCTGGAAGGGCCCTGGATGGAAGACCACCTCTGAGCTGCAAGGGGGGAGAAAACTGAGCAAATATATAAAATACATTTTAAAAAAATAAAGCCTTGGCCTCTAACTATCACACAGAGCCCTTCAGCTTCCCCAGAACAACCATGTTCTGGATTCTCTCCTCTCTCTTTGATCCCCACAACGATCTCGGGATAGAGGTTAGGTAGAGAGGGAGGTTCCAGTCACACAGCTTCAAGGTAGGGTTGAGATTCGAACCCGGTCCCTGTGCCCACCACTATGCCACAACAGGGGTGGTAAGAATTCCCATGGAAGCACTCGAGCGTTGCAAATTTAGGATGTGTAATTGGAACACAAGGTTCAGTAGGCCGTGCAGAACTGCAATGAGGCAGCCCACACCTGACTCGGACCAGGTTTGTGCGTGTAAAGCACCGTCAAGTCACAGCCAACTTGTGGTGACCCCTTTTGGGGTTTTCAAGGCAAGAGACTAACAGAGGTGGTTTGCCAGTGCCTTCCTCTGCGTAGCGACCTTGGTATTCCTCGGTGGTCTCCCATCCAAGCACTAACCAGGGCTGACCCTGCTTAGCTTCTGAGATCTGACGAGATCAGGCAAGCCTGGGCCATCCATAGGGCTGGGCCAAGTTTAGCATGTCTGACATAAACATTGCTCTCCAAGAAGATATCAAGATATTGTCGAAGGCTTTCACGGTCAGAGTTCATTGGTTCTTGTAGGTTATCCAGGCTGTGTAACCGTGGTCTTGGTATTTTCTTTCCTGACATTTCGCCAGCAGCTGTGGCAGGCATCTTCAGAGGAGTAACACTGTGTGTTACTCCTCTGAAGATGCCTGCCACAGCTGCTGGCGAAATGTCAGGAAAGAAAATACCAAGACCACGGTTACACAGCCCGGATAACCTACAAGAACCAAGATATCTAGAGTTTCCTTTTCATTCTGCCCTGGAACGTTTGGAGATCTGAAGCCTAGGGGGATTTTTTTTTAAAGCAACCTTTGGGAGCTGGGATAGGAATCTGGAAATCAGCTCAGCAAAGACAAACAAAAGGACACTGGGTGGGACTCCCTTCTTCTGGAGTAACTGTGGAACTCCCTTCTTCTAGTGTGTGTGTGTGAAGTGCCGTCAATTCAAAGCCGACTTATGGCCACCCCTTTTTTGGGTTTTCATGGCAAGAGTCTAACAGAGGTGGTTTGCCAGTGCCTTCCTCTGCACAGCAACCCTGCTATTCCCTGGTGGTCTCCCATCCAAATACTAACCAGGGCTGACCCTGCTTAGCTTCTGAGATCTGATGAGATCAGGCTAGCCTGGGCCATCCAGGTCAGGGCCCCTTCTTCTGGAGGCTCACCAAAACCCAAGACCAAGTAGAGCCTATAAATCATACATTATTGTTTACGCTGGCTGCTCATCTCCAGATGCAACCAGATACGGGGCCCTTGGTTTAAAAATATGAAGGCTTGCCGAAAGGTTTTAAGCTTTGAGGCATCCTGTATGTTTCCTCCGCTGCCATGCTAAAGTGATATCCACCCACTGCCATCCTATGGGATCCTCCCACGGAATTTGATGCATCCTATTCGACTTTTCGTTCATTTATTTCTATACCTCATAGTAGGAATGGGTTGTGGTTTCTTTGTATAGTTAGGTGATTTATATTTCATAGTAAGTTATAGGTTATTTATGCCTGTTGTTATACTTATGTATATATATTGATATGTTTCTTGATTCTTTCGCCTGGTGTTGTTCTGGTTTGGTTACACATTGCATCTTTACAACACTATTTTTTGTTTTATTTGCTATCCTATGGGACATGGCACGTTAAAAACAACAACAACCACCACCAGAAATCAGCAGATAACATGAGTAAAAACAAACCGTACCCGCTCTAGAACTTGGCCACGATTGCAAAGATGGATTAGGGGCTGGTCACAGACTTGCCGGTGGAATCCTGCATAGAATACAGGCTGGGCTCCTCATCTTCGAGCACCTTAACAGGGACAGAAAAACATCCCTGGGGTCAGTAGCATCTTCTTCAGAGTTAGAAGGAGAAGAAGAGGAAGAGGAGGGAGAAGAAGAGGAGGAAGAAGAAAGAGAAGGAGGAGGAGGAAGAAGAGGAGGAGGAGGAGGAGAAGGAGAAGAGGAGGAAGAGTTGGTTTTTATATGCCAACTTTCTCTACCACTTAAGGAAGAATTAAACCGGCTTACAATCACCTCTCCCTTCCCCTCCCTACAACAGACACCCTGTGAGGAAGGTGCGGCTGAGAGAGCTGTGACTAGCCCAAAATCACCCAGCTGGCTTCGTGCGTAGGAGTGGGAAAACCAACCCGGTTCACCAGATTAGCCTCCGCCGCTCAAGTGGAGGGAGTAGGGAAACCAACCCGGTTCTCCAGATCAGAATCCACTGCTCCAAACCACCGCTCTTAACCACTTCACCACGCCGGTGTAGTTATTGTAATTGTTTTATCTACAATCTCTGTGCCCCTGGAGGTAGAGAAGGCCAGAGAGAGTCCACCAGGACAGCCCTAGGAGGACCTTCTTGTCATATGACAGGCAACATCACTACCTAGTGTAGGGTGCGCCTCTAAACAAGGGTTTGTTCAGTCTGGGCTGGGAGTGCCGTGGACAGACCATTTATGGTTTTATTTTAAAAAGACGAGGCACAGGCAATCAGGAATACAGTTTGAATGGAAGGGGGGTGGAATTAAACCTTACCTTCTCCTCCACACGGTTCTCCTGATCTGAAACAGCCCCACAGCGTTACTACCGTATTTGCCTCACTGGAGCAAACACAGACACCTGTATGGTTTTACACCTGGTTTTTGGAGACAGAGAAACGCCGCGCGCTCTCTGTCAACTGAACTCCCAGCATTACGGGTGTTCGAGCCCTTATAAGGTAGAGAAAAGTGGGGAATAAAAACTTAACTCTTCTTCTTCATAGAAGAAATCTCAGCAACTATCTGGGATACCACCAAATTCCTGGGACGGCTTGCTTCAATGCTCCAGTAATCTTCCAGCAGGCAACACCACCACCTAGTGGGGCAATGGCTATACTCTCTCTCACTAGCACGAGCAGCGTTGTTAAGTCCCAAAAAGGATTCTTAACCGGCGAGCAAGCAAGGCCTTAGGTTGTGGCTGCCCTGTGCTTGCAGAAGGGGCACGCTGAAGTATCTTAGCACCTCTTTGGTTGGCCGGCATGCCCCACATTCCAGGGGAGATGGCTGAACATCTGTCTGTCACCTGGGCAGGGCACCGACCCACAGGGACACACATGAAGCTACCTTCTACTGAGTCAGAGCACCGGTCCATCGAGGTCTACTCTGACTGGCAGCGGCTCTCCAGGGTCTCGGGTAGAGGTCTTTCACATCACCTACTATCTAATTCTTTTAACTGGAGGTGCCGGGGATTGAACCAGGGATCTTCTCCATGCAAACTGGATGCTTTACCCTCTGAGCAGTAGTCCTGCCCCCCCCCCCCGCCCCCCACATCCAGTTGTAAAGGGAAGGAAATACAGAAATAAGGAAAGGTAAACCACATCTTGGTCAACTCTAGATCATTTGGTGAACGGTCCCCACATGCATGATAATGGTGGTGGTGGAGGAAGAGGAAGAAGAGAAGGAAGAGGAAGGAAGAGGAGGAAGAAGAGGAGGAGGAAGAGGAGGAGGGAGGGAGGAAGAAGAGAGAAAGGACGAAGAGGAGGAGGAAGAAGAATTGGTTTTTATATGCCGACTTTCTCTACCACTTAAGCAAGAATCAAACCAGCTTACAATCACCTTCCGTTCCCCTCCCCACAACAGACACCTTGTGAGGAAGGTAGGGCTGAGAGAGCTCTAAGAGAACCGTGACTAGCCCAAAGTCACCCAGCCAGATTCATGTGGAGGAGCGGGGAACCGAACCCGGTTCTCCAGATCAGAGTCCGTCACTCCTCACCACTACACCACGCTGGCTCCGAACAGGATGCTGCCGACTTGGGTGGGGGGGAGTGGATTGGGAGCAAACTTAGCCAAGCGGTCCCCCGCAGAGCCATTTAGCAAGTTATCTACTAAAATGACGGATGTGAAGCCCTTGAGCATCCCCAAAGGACTGCCTGAACGCCAATTCTGGTTAATGCAGAGGGGATCCTCCGGCCATCAGCTGGCATGGCAGCGCTACGC
Organism: Euleptes europaea; assembly: GCF_029931775.1. NCBI lineage: Eukaryota > Metazoa > Chordata > Lepidosauria > Squamata > Sphaerodactylidae > Euleptes > Euleptes europaea. Next base: position 13,587,864 of record NC_079331.1, on the reverse strand, counting down.
CCCCAAATCCAACAGATCTGCAGCTCTCACCTCCCAATAGACGTCGTCGTCGAAGCAGTTTTCGTCTGTGGGAGCGCCAAAGAAGGGCAATTTCAAAATGGCACCTGAAGGAAAGAGCAATGGAAGCACCAAGACTGTTCAGTTACCCAAGATCTAGGGTGAACGAATACCGGCAGGCTTCGATTCTTATATAAGATCTGAGGTGGAAAAGATCTTATGTAAGCAACAGCCTGTGGGATATCCTGGCTTGCTTTTCTAAGTTAAGTTTCATACAAGGGAAAAAAGACACGTTGGCCATTTACTCAGGGTCAATTTTGACGTTCACTCAAAGCTCTTTTTAAAAATGTGACCTTTAAAACGCTTA